>NC_057808.1:471457048-471503297 GCF_018294505.1 Triticum aestivum
CGGGGTCGAGCGCGACGGCGACGGTGGTCTCCTCGATCCAGATCGGGGGAGGCAGAGGAGGGGATATTTCGGGAGGGAGTGGGGGATGTCGGTGAGTGGGTGGGGGTGAGGGGATAAGGGAGGGGGGCGCGGGGTGGGCCGGCCCGAGGGTTGAGGCAGGGGTGGGCCGGTCGGGCGGCCTGGTGGCCAGCTGTGCCAGTCGGCCCAGTGGGGGGGTTTCTCTTTTTTTTATTTTGTAATTTCTTTTCTTTTATTTCTTTCCTTTTCTGTTATATTTAATTTAGGGCATTTAGGTAATTTATAAAATTGTGTCTTCTACACCATAATTACCATAGCAATATTTGACATAGCCCGAACATTTTTATTTTAATATTTGAAAACTTTTGTCGTTTGACTTATTTATGATTTAAATTTGAAACGGTTTTGATTTAACCCGAGATTAATTACAGTGACAGAGGTGACGTGCCATCATTAACGTGAGATTACTGTAGCATGATTATCCGGGCGTTACAGCTACTTTGCTGCATCACCCTTTCCTCTTCAAGGTAAAACCAACGCATGCTCAAGAGGTAGCAGGCAGTTGCCAAGGGGAGTGCCCATACCCATGTATGTATGTCTCTTTCTTCGGGGGTGGTGATGATGGAGTTGTTGATGATGTCAATTGTGCCTTCAGCTTCTTCATATTATCATTTAGAAGAGCAATTTCCTCCTTTAAATCATCGACCTCCGATTCCAGCTTCAAGATCTTGTCACATAAATCTCCTTTGCTTTTCTGCTGAAAATGAGAAGGAATAGATCGGTTGTTAGACAGTTTAGCCTCTTAGGGAGACTAGACTTCTTGAACTTCACGTGCATATCCCCAGGTTGAGGTAGAGGTACATCCTCCTCCTCCGAACTTGAATCATTGATCCTCATCAAATGAGCATCCTCCTCATCATATGTAGTTCGACCACAAGGAGATAGATCCCCATAGGTCTTTGGGTCAGCGATGAGATGTGAGACATAGCCCTCTCCGTCAGAGTCTTGACATGACATCTTGCTCTAAGTCTGCGGCAGAAACAACTCAAAACAAAAACAGAGGATATTTGCGTGGTACGGTGGTCAAAACCTTCGGGAGATTATATAATGATTTTTTACCGACCAAAAGAAGTATCGTGCAAGAAAACGGAGTCCGGAGAGCACACGAGGTGCCCACAAGGTAGGGGGCGCGCCCGGGGGGTAGGGCACGCCCTCCACCCTCGTGGATGCCTCGTGTCCTTCCCGGACTACTTCTTATTTTCCTATTTTCTTAAATATTCCAAAATGGAGAAAAATTGCTATTAGAACTGTTTTGGAGTCGGTTTACTTACCGTACCACATACCTATTCCTTTTCGGGGTCTGAAACATTCTGGAAAGTGTCCCTTATGTATTCCTCTGGGGTTACGGTTTCAATAACATTAGTTTCAACATTTATGGGATTACCTGAGATATCATGTTTGATTCTTTGACTGTTCACCACCTTCGGATTTGTGCCTTCGAAGTTGTTGATTTTTATGGCACCGGAACGATAGACCTCCTCGATAACATAAGGACCTTCCCATTTAGAGAGGAGTTTTCCTGCAAAAATTCTTAAACAAGATTTGTATAGCAAAACATAATCACCTACGTTAAACTCACGCTTTTGTATCCTTTTGTCATGCCATCTTTTAACTTTTTCTTTAAACAGTTTGGCATTCTCATAGGCATGGGTTCTCCATTCATCAAGTGAGCTAATGTCAAATAGTCTCTTCTCACCGGCAAGTTTGAAATCATAATTGAGCTCTTTAATGGCCCAATATGCCTTATGTTCTAGCTCGAGAGGTAAGTGACATGCTTTTCCATAAACCATTTTATATGGAGACATGCCCATAGGATTTTGATATGCAGTTCTATAGGCCCATAATGCATCATCTAGTTTCTTGGACCAATTCTTTCTAGATCTATTAACAGTCTTTTGCAAAATTAATTTAATCTCTCTGTTACTCAGTTCTACTTGACTACTAGATTGTGGGTGGTACGGAGATGCAATTCTATGATTAACGTCATACTTAGCAAGCATTTTACGAAAAGCACCATGAATAAAATGTGAACCACCATCAGTCATTAAGTATTTAGGGACTCCAAACCTCGGAAAAATAACTTCTTTAAGCATCTTAATAGAGGTGTTATGATCAGCACTACTAGTTGGAATAGCTTCTACCCACTTAGTAACGTAATCAACATCAACTAAAATATGTGTATACCCATTAGAGGAAGGAAACGGTCCCATATAATCAAAGCCCCAAACATCAAATGGTTCAATAACAAGTGAATAGTTCATAGGCATTTCTTAACGTCTACTAATATTACCAATTCTTTGACATTCATCACAAGAAAAGACAAACTTACGGGCATCTTTGAAGAGAGTAGGCCAATAAAAACCGGATTGCAATACCTTATGTGCAGTTCTATCTCCAGCGTGGTGTCCTCCATAAGCCTCGGAGTGCCACTTGCGTAGGATCTGTTCCTGTTCATGTTCAGGTACACAACATCTAATAACACCATCTACTCCTTCTTTATAAAGGTGTGGGTCATCCCAGAAGTAATGTCTTAAATCATAAAAAAACATTTTCTTTTACAGGTATGTGAAACTAGGTGGTATAAATTTAGCAACAATGTAATTAGCATAATCAGCATACCATGGAGCAGTATGGGTAGCATTTATGACAACTAATTGTTCATCAGGAAAGCTATCATCAATAGGTAGTGGGTCATCAAGAACATTCTCTAACCTAGACAAGTTGTCTGCAACGGGGTTCTCAGCTCCCTTTCTATCAATAATATGCAAATCAAATTCTTGTAGTAGGAGGACCCATCTAATAAGTCTAGGTTTAGCATCTTTCCTTTCCATAAGATATTTAATAGCAGCATGATCAGTGTGAACAGTTACTTTAGAATCAACAATATAAGGTCTGAACTTATCACAAGCAAATACAACTGCTAAAAATTCTTTTTCAGTAGTAGCATAATTTCTCTGGGCACTGTTCAGAGTTTTACTAGCATATTGGATAACATTTAATTTCTTATCAACTCTTTGTCCTAGAACAACACCTACAACATAATCACTAGCATCACACATAATTTCAAAGGGTAAATTCCAATTAGGTGGCTGAACAATAGGTGCAGAAATCAAAGCTTTCTTAAGTATTTCAAATGCTTCTACACAATCATCATCAAAGACAAAAGGAACATCTTTTTGTAAGAGATTAGTCAGAAGCCTAGAAATTTTAGAGAAGTCCTTAATGAACCTCCTATAAAAACCGGCATGACCAAGGAAACTTCTTATACCTTTAATGTCCTTAGGACACGGCATCTTTTCGATAGCATCAACTTTAGCTTTATCAACTTCAATACCTCTTTCAGAAATTTTATGCCCCAAGACAATACCTTCATTAACCATAAAGTGGCACTTCTCCCAATTCAAGACAAGATTAGTTTCTTCACATCTCTGCAAAACTCGTTCAAGGTTGCTTAAGCAATCATCAAAAGAAGATCCATAAACGGAGAAATCATCCATGAAAACCTCAACAATATTTTCACAAAAGTCAGAGAATATAGCCATCATACATCTTTGAAAGGTAGCGAGTGCATTGCATAAACCAAAAGGCATACATCTATAAGCAAAGGTACCGAAAGGGCAAGTAAAAGTGGTCTTTTCTTGATCCTCTTTTGACACAGGTATTTGAGAAAAACCAGAATAACCATATAAAAAGCAAAAATGTGTATGTTTGGATAATCTTTCTAGCATTTGATCAATAAAAGGTAAAGGGTAATGATCCTTTTTAGTAGCTTTGTTTAATTTGCGAAAATCAATTACCATTCTATAACCTGTAACAATTCTTTGTGGGATCAATTCATCTTTATCATTAGGAACAACAGTAATACCTCCCTTCTTAGGGACACAATGGACAGGACTTACCCACTGACTATCAGCAACAGGATAAATTATACCTGCCTCCAAAAGCTTTAGTATTTCTTTTCTTACCACTTCTTTCATCTTAGGATTTAACGGTCGTTGGTGATGAACAACCGGTTTAGCGTCTTTCTCCAATTTTATTTTGTGCTGGCATAGAGTGGGACTAATGCCCTTAAGATCATCAAGAGTATATCCAATAGCAACACGGTGCTTCTTCAGAGTTTTCAATAATTTCTCTTCTTCTTGCTCTGAAAGGTTAGCACTAATAATAACAGGATATATCTTCTTTTCATCAAGATAAGCATATTTAAGAGTATCAGGCAATGGTTTAAGCTCAAACACGGGATCACCCTTGGGTGGAGGAGGATCCCCTAGGATTTCAACAGGCAAGTTGTGTTTCAAAATAGGTCCCTGTTTAAAGAATACTTCATCTATTTCCCTTCTTTCATTCATAAACATATCATTTTCATGGTCTAGCAAATATTGTTCTAAAGGATCATTAGGAGGCACGGCAACAGAAGCAAGACCAATAATTTCATCTTGACTAGGCAATTCTTTATCATGGGATTGTCTAGAAATTTAGCAAAATTAAACTCATGGGACAGATCCCCTAAACCAACAGTAACAATGTCTTTTTTGCAGTCTATCTTAGCATTAACAGTATTCAAGAAGGGCCTACCGAATATAATGGAACAAAAGTCATCTTGTGGGGAACCAAGAACAAGAAAATCAGTAGGATATTTAACTTTCCCACACAGGACTTCAACATCTCTAACAATCCCAACTGGTGAAATAGTATCTCTATTGGCAAGCTTAATTGTAACATCAATTTCTTCTATCTCAGCAGGTGCAATATCATGCATAATTTCTTTGTATAAGGAATGAGGTATTGCACTTGCACTAGCACCCATATCATATAAGCCATGATAACAATGACCTCCTATTTTAACAGAAACAACAGGCATGCCAACAACAGGTCTATGTTTACCCTTAGTATCGGGTCTAGCAATTCTAGCAGCTTCATCACAGAAGTAAATAACATGTCCATCAATATTATCGACCAAGAGATCTTTAACCATAGCAATACTAGGTTCAACTTTAATTTGCTTAGGGGGTGTAGGTGTTCTAGTATTACTCTTACGAACCACAGTTGAAGCTTTAGCATGATCCTTTATTCTAACAGGGAAAGGTGGTTTCTCAATATAAGCGGTAGGAACAACAGGATCAACATTATAAGTGATAGTCTTTTCTTCAAGTTTAATAGGCTCAGCTACTTTTACTACAATGGGAGGATGATATTTAAACCACTTCTCCCTAGGGAGATCAAGATGAGTAGCAAATGATTCACAGAAGGAAGCTACTATCTCAGAGTCAAGTCCATATTTAGTGCTAAATTCACGAAAAACATTGGTATCCATAAAAGGTTTAACACAATCAAACTTAGGTGTTATACCTGACTCCTTACCTTCGTCGAGATCCCAATCTTCAGAGTTGCATTTAATTCTTTCCAATAAATCCCATCTGAATTCAATAGTCTTCATCATAAAAGAGCCAGTACAAGAAGTATCGAGCATGGAGCGATCATTGAGAGAAAGCCGAGCATAAAATTTTTGAATAATAATTTCTCTTGAGATCTCATGATTGGGGCATGAATATAACATTTACTTAAGCCTCCCCCAAGCTTGAGCGATGCTTTCTCCTTAGCGAGGCCAAAAATTATATATATAATTACGATCACGATGAACAAGATGCATAGGATAAAACTTCTGATGAAATTCCAATTTCAATCGGTTGTAGTTCCATGATCCCATATCATCACATAGCCTAAACCATGTCAATGCCTTTCCCTTCAAAGATAAAGGGAAGACCTTCTTCTTGATAACATCCTCGGGCATACCTGCAAGCTTAAATAATCCACAAACTTCATCCACATAGATTAGGTGCAAATCGGTATGCAATGTCCCATCTCCTGTAAAAGGATTAGCTAGCAATTTCTCTATCATACCTGAAGGAATTTCAAAGTAAACATTTTCAGTAGGTTCAGTAGGTTGAGGAGCAACTCTTTGCTCTACTGTTCGGGGTGAAGATACCCTGAACAAGCCCCTCAAAGGATTACTTTCCATAGTAACAAGTGACAGTAAATTTCAGCACACTATATAAATTTTTCCTTACCAAAGGCGCTTCACTCCCCGGCAATGGCGCCAGAAAAGAGTCTTGATGACCCACAAGTATAGGGGATCTATCGTAGTCCTTTCGATAAGTAAGAGTGTCGAACCCAATGAGGAGCAGAAGGAAATGACAAGCGGTTTTTAGTAAGGTATTCCCTGCAAGCACTGAAATTATCGGTAACAGATAGTTTTGTGATAGGTAATTCGTAACGGGTAACAAGTAATAAAAGTAAACATGGTGCAGCAAGGTGGCCCAATCCTTTTTGTAGCAAAGGACAAGCCTGGACAAACTCTTATATAAAGGAAAGCGCTCCCGAGGACAAATGGGAATTATCGTCAAGCTAGTTTTCATCACGCTCATATGGTCCGCGTTCGTAACTTTGATAATTTGATATGTGGGTGGACCAGTGCTTGGGTACTTCCCTTCCTTGGACAAGCACCCCACTTATGATTAACCCCTATTGCAAGCATCCGCAATTACAAAAGAGGAATTAACGTAAACCTAACCATAGCATGAAACATGTGGATCCAAATCAGCCCCTTACGAAGCAACGCATAAACTAGGGTTTAAGCTTCTGTCACTCTAGCAACCCATCATCTACTTATTACTTCCCAATGCCTTCCTCTAGGCCCAAACAATGGTGAAGTGTCATGTAGTCGACGTTCACATAACACCACTAGAGGAAAGCCAACATACATCTCATCAAAATATCGAACGAATACCAAATTCACATGACTACTTATAGCAAGACTTCTCCCATGTCCTCAGGAACAAACGTAACTACTCACAAATCATATTCATGTTCATAATCAAAGGGGTATTAATATGCATAAAGGATCTGAACATATGATCTTCCACCAAATAAACCAACTAGCATCAACTACAAGGAGTAATCAACACTACTAGCAACCCACAGGTACCAATCTGAGGTTTTGAGACAAAGATTGGATACAAGAGATGAACTAGGGTTTGAGAGGAGATGTTGCTGGTGAAGATGTTGATGGAGATTGACCCCCTCCCGATGAGAGGATCGATGGTGATGACTTGCCCCTCCCGGAGGGATGTTTCCTCGGCAGAACAGCTCCGCCGGAGCCCTAGATTGGTTCCGCCAAGGTTCCGCCTCGAGACGGCGGCGCTTCATCACGAAAGCTTCCTTCTGATTTTTTCCTCGACGAAAGACTTCATATAGCAAAAGATGGGCACCGGAGGCCTGCCAGGTGGCCCACGAGACAGGGGGCGCGCCCCCCACCCTCGTGGCCAGGGTGTGGGCCCCCTCTGGTTGATTCGTTCGCCAGTATTTTTTATTAATTCCAAAACGTGCCTTTGTGAAGTTTCAGGACTTTTGGAGTTGTGCAGAATAGGTCTCTAATATTGCTCCTTTTCCAGCCCAGAATTCCAGCTGCCGGCATTCTCCCTCTTCATGTAAACCTTGTAAAATAAGAGAGAAAAGGCATAAGTATTGTGACATAATGTGTAATAACAGCCCATAATGCAATAAATATCGATATAAAAGCATGATGCAAAATGGACGTATCAGTTGCCGGCGCGCGGTCCACGACCACCCCTTCGGTCATTGTGGCCTCGACGCGAGCAGACCCATTGGTGGAGGCCCTTGCCGGTGATTTCCTCTGCTTGAACTTTGGCTGACAGGGACCCTTGGGAGGTGGACCCCTCTTGGTGGGCCCCGCCTTGCTGGCTCTTTCCCAACCCCTTGCCGGGGGATGAGGGGCGCTCCTCAGCGTCTCCGCGAATAGGCGAAGTGTGTCCCACGCCTTCGCGCCGGGGGCTGGACTGGGGGTTGGGCACAGGATCCCCTACCCTATCCCCCGCCAGACCCGTGCTTGTAGAATGGCCCGCCAACGCCGCATGCTTGGCCCGCTTGGCCCATTGAGCAAGGGGTTCTTCATCCCTACCAAGTCAACAAGGCAAGATTAAATCAACAACCAAGTACAGAATGTTTCAACAAAGAGACTTGGTCGTTCTGCTCACCCTGGGTCCCTGAGCATGGAGCCCAGCTCGTACGACGTGGGCAGCGGGGTCGCCTTGCCCCTCTTCAGAGTTGGAGGAGCAGAACTTACCGGCAGCAATGAACTCGTCGGGGGGCGAGATCTCTGGCGGGATTGAGCTTGGCGGAGACGTCAGGCTTGACGAGGGGCTAGGATCGACCCCGTGACCACCCGTCGCTTCACGGGCGGAGTCTTGGCCTGAGAAAGGCGATTGGATTGATGATAACCCACAAGTATAGGGGATCGCAGCAGTTTTTGAGGGTAGAGTATTCAACCCAAATTTATAGATTCGACACAAGGGGAGCCAAAGAATATTTGAAGGTATTAGCAGCAGAGTTGTCAATTCAACCACACCTGGAGATTAATTATCGGCAGCAAGTAATCAGTAGCACGGTAGTTTGATAGTTTTGATAATAGTGACAGCAGCAACAGTAACGGTAACAGATAGCAGTAGTAATGCAACAAGATCAACATAACTAACTTGTTGGATGATACTCATCATGTGACAGTTATAACCTAGGGCAATACGACACTAGCTCCAGTTCATCGATATAATGTAGGCATGTATTCCGTAAATAGTCATACATGCTTTATTAAAAGAACTTGCATGACATCTTTTGTCCTAACCTCCCGTGGCAGCGGGGTCCATATTGGAAACTAAGGGATATTAAGGCCTACTTTTAATAGAGAACCGGAACAAAGCATTAACACATAGTGAATACATGAACTCCTCAAACTACGGTCATCACCGAGAGTGGGCCCGGTTGTTGTCACTCCGGGGTTATCGGGTCATAACACGTAGTAGGTGACTATAACTTGCAAGATCGGATCTAAAACATGGATATAATGATGAATTCATAAATGGTTCATATCTGAGTTCATGGCACCCGGGCCCAAAGTGACAAGCGTTAAGCATAGAAAAGTCATAGCAACATCAATCTAAGAACATAGTGGATACTAGGGATCAGGCCCTAGCAAAACTAACTCAATTACATGATGAATCTCATCCAACTCCTCACCGACCAGCGAGCCTACAAAGGAATTACTCACTCCCGGTGGGGAGCATCATGGAATTGGCGATGGAGATTGGTTGGTGGTGACGAAGAACGAAGATCACCCTCTCCGGAGGCCCAAACGGACTCCAGATCTGCCCTCCTGAGGAAGAACAGGGCTTGGCGGCGGCTCCGTCTCGTGGAATGTGATAATTCTTTCTCCCTGGTTTTTTTCTCCGAAAATAGGAATTTATAGTGTCAGGGTTGAGGTCTGCGGGGCCACCAGGTGGGTACAACCCACCTGGGCGCGCCAGGAGAGGGGGCGCGCCCTGGTGGGTTGTGCCCACCTAGGGCCCCTCTCTGGTGGCTCTTGGCTCCAGTAATTCTCATTTATTCCATAAAAATCCTCGCAAAATTTTGTTTCATTTTGAGAACTTTTATTTCTGCACAAAAACTACACCATGGTAGTTCTGCTAAAAACAGCATTAGTCCGGGGGTAGTTTCATTCAAATCATGCAAATTAGAGTCCAAAACAAGAGGAAAAGCGTGAGAAAAAGTAGATACGTTGGAGACGTATCAACTCCCCCAAGCTTAAACCTTTGCTTGTCCTCAAGCAATTCAGTTGATAAACTGAAAGTGAGAAAGAAAAACTTTTACGAACTCTTTTGCTCTTGTTTGCATAAATAAGCTTAAACAGCACCCAGGTTTTCAGCCAGCATTATAACTAACCATGTCAACAATAACATTTAAATATTATATTAACTCATGTCAATGACATAATCAGCTAGCGAGCAATAATAAGAGATCTCAAACAGCAACACATTGTCAAAACAACCATGATATAATATGACAATAGTGGTATCTCGCTAGCCCTTTCTGAGACCGCAAAACATAAATGCAGAGCACCTCCAAAGTTCAAGCAGCGACTAAACATTGTAATTCATGGTAGAAAAGATCCAGTCATGATACACCCAACATTAGCTACACACAATGCATAAATCATGACAGTTGTGCTCTCTTAGTTTCTAGCACTTGTTTTAGAAGGTGATGACACAACATAAAAGTAAATAGAAAGTCCGTTCGCAGAGGGAAGTAGTGATTTGCAGAGGTGCCAGAGCTCAATTTTTGAAACAAGGATAAATGATATTTTGAGGCATGCACCCTTCTCATTCACTTCACGACCATCAGTTCTCAACATCTTCCATGCTAAGCACGCTAGTGGCAGTTCCCAAGCAATAAAAGTAAAGGTTTTTACTCCATTGGGAGTTTTTGTTTTATTATTTCAGAGATGAACTCTTTTTCATGTTTGCAGTTTGGGACTGGGCATCCCTATTACCGCCCTTTTCTCGTGTGATGGCGAGTGAATAAACACTCGGCCTGAGAATAACCCGCTTAGCATGGAAGATATCGACCACCTCCTGTCATTCCATGAACGATCCAGGCACACAAAAAGGATAATTTTTAGAAGTTTTTAGAGGTGGCACATGCAAATTTACTTAGGACGGCATGGTAATACCGCATATAGGTAGGTATGGTGGACTCATCTGGAATAACTTTGAGTTCAAGGTTTTTGATGTACAAGCAGAGTTCCCACTTAGTACAGGCGAAGGCTAGCAATTAGATTGAGAAGCGGCCAGCTAGAGAGCAACAACGATCATAACCATGCATTATGCATAAGTAACATTGGACACTAGCATGAGTAGGATATGAACACCATGAACATAAATATCATAGAGGCTATGTTGGTTTTGATTCAACTACATGCATGAACATGTGCCAAGTCAAGCCACTCGAACATTCAGAGGAGGATACCATATCAGCATACTACATCACAATCATTTTAACCCTATGTTGATATCCAAAATAAATCATTATTCACTCCTAGCTACTTATGCATGGCATGAGAAACTAGAATCTCTAATCATCATTGCAAACATGTTTAATCATAATGGGCTGAATCATGTACTAGGTTAAACATATTTACACAAACAGAACAAGTCGAGTTCGTACCAGTTTCTCCTTGCCACGGCCAGTTCATCGAATATCGTCATTATTGCCTTTCACTTGCACGATCGAATGATATGAAAATAATAATAGTGCAAAAATGGCATGGACTAAGCTGGAATCTGCAAAGCATTTTATTCAACGGGAGAAGACAAGATAAAATGTGCTCTTATTAGTTCAACAGTTATTCATATGAGAGCCACTCAACATTTTCATCGTGGTATTCTCCTTGGTAAGACTCGAATAAAAAGAAAAGAAGTTCAAAGAAACACATTGAAATATTTTTGGAGTTTTTGGTTTTCTTGAACAAGCAAATAAAAAGGGAAAAGCAAAAACGAGAAAAACTATTTACACGGGAAAGCTCCCAACAAGCAAAAGAAGAACAAGGAAATCTTTTTGGATTTTCTTTTTAGTTCTACTACTAAGCATGCATGGAAAGTAAATTACTACAACTATTTTTTGGTTTTTCTAAAGTTTTTCAAACACACAAGAGAAAGCAAGAAAATAAATCTAAGCATGGATGATAAAATGAAAAAGTGTGAACACTGACAAGTAGAAAGATATGTAGACATAAATGTAATGTCGGTATGAAACACGTACTCCCCCAAGCTTAGGCTTTTGGCCTAACTTGGTAATCGATCAGTAGTCTAGATAGTAGTTGGCGTGGTAGCTCACGGAGGCTCTCGGTGCGGAGCCCTCAGCCTGCTGTGCTGCCTTCACTGCTGCGTTGTGAGCTCGAGCCTCGCTCTCAAGAACAAAATGTCTTCCTCTGCTGTGGTAATCAAAGAGAGCAGGTGCAGGCAAATATGTGTCCACAACATGTGATTGGTTAAACAACAGATTATAAGTGAAGTTATCAACCTTTCCCTTGAGAATCTTATGCTCTTTTAAGGTGTCAAAATCTAAATACTGCGTGGGTAGGATAGGGTCAAAGGGCAAAGGTGAAACACCCAGCCCTCGTGCCAAACGCGTGGCGTAAATTCCACCATAGAACCAGCCACTGTTAGCGTTATGCTGAAGTCCGCGTGCAACAATCGCTCCAAGGTTATAATTTCTTTCACCCGTGAGAGCGGTGTGAATGAGGCTCAAGTCTGTCGCACAAAGTATTTTACAGTCTTGCTTGCCTAGTATGCATTTCCCGTTAAATAATGCAAAATATTGAATTGCTGGAAAGTGAATGCTCTTTATTCTCCCTTGTCTCACTCCCCTATTTTCACCGTAACAAAGGCTAGTCAAGAAAGACTCATACTCAGTCGTTGGTGGCTCATCAAGCGAACCCCAAAACGGGAGCTTGCAGTAGTAAGCAAAGTTCTCTAGTGATATGGTATATGGATTATCATAAAGCATAAACGACACCCTAGACTCACGTGGAAAATATTTAAATCCTTTGACAAATGATTCAGTGAGAAGTTTGCGTTGTTCACACTTATCTGAAAGGTAGGGACCGAGATCGGCATTGTGAACATACTGCTCAAATTCCTCCTTAATGCCCGCTCGCATCATATACTCATCGCAAGGCCATAAGCATGTTTTGGTAGCGGCACTTCGTGTGGAACTTTCACTTGGTTCAACATAAGACCGGCGAGCAGAACTGTCACTAGAAGATGCCCCCGAGGATCGTCTCCTCGAAGAACTCCTTCCAAATAGGTTCATCATGTCCGCGTACAATTTTTCCTATGAATAAAAATCTGAATTTTTAATCCACAAATTTTTCCCAACAAGACTTCACAAAATTGATAGCAACTACTCATAGGGATACATAGAGGCCATAGCAAGTATTCAAACTACTTAGAACACTGAGAATTCAACATGCAAGCTCATCTACAGCAGCACCAAGAGTAGCTAATTATTCAAAATATAAACCACAAAAACAAAAACTAATCGGACAAACGGTGGAGTCACATACCAAGCAACAATCCCCCGAAACAGTTTCGAAAACGGAGCTTCGAGCAAAGATATCGAAATCCGCGGGTTTGAGAGCAAGAACACGGGAGAGAGAGCAATGGAGAATTTTTTCTGGGTATGAGTGGTGATGTGGGCTAAAGAGATAAGTGAGAGGGCCCACGTGGGGACCACAACCCACCAGGGCGCGCCTGGGGGTGGCGCGCCCAGGTGGGTTGTGCCCACCTGGTGCACCTCCCTCTGGTATTATTTGCACCAAAAATTCAGAAATATTCAGAAAAAATCGTATTAAATTTTCAGGGCATTCTGAGCACTTCTATTTTTTGGTCATTTTTTTATTGCACGGGAAATTCAGAAAACAGACATAACATGGCATTTTATTTTCTTTAACTAATAAAAACAGAAAGCAAAAAGTAAGGACAAAAGGTAGTGCTTACTAAATTCATCAACTTCATACCGTTCAAAAATGATTCATTAATAAGGTTGATCAGGTCTTATTAACAACCACTTTCGATTAGCATGAAACCGAAGAACTTTCGTAAATCACTAAGTTACCTCAATGGGGATATGAATGTCCCCAACAATAAGCATTTGATAATTCTTTTTGACAATATGTAGAGGTATTTGAAAACTTCCAATAGTGATTGTCGGAGATTTTTCAATAACATTAATACCCTTCACTTGGAATTGTTTCTTCGGAAAGTGCACCGTATGCTCATTGCCATTAATATGAAAGGTGACCTTGCTTTTATTGCAATCAATAACAGCCCCTGCAGTATTCAAGAAGGGTCTACGAAGGATAATCGACATGTTGTCGTCCTCGGGCATCTCAAGTATAACAAAGTCAGTCAAAATAGTAACATTAGCAACAACAACGGGCACATCCTCACAGATACCGATAGGTATGGCAGTTGATTTATCAGCCATTTGCAAAGATATTTTAGTAGGTGTGAGTTTATTCAAGTCAAGTCTTTTATATAAAGAGAAAGGCATAACACTAACACCAGCTCCTAAATCACACAAAGCAGTTTTCACATAATTCTTTTTGATAGAGCAAGGTATAGTTGGTATTCCCGGATCTCCAAGTTTTTTAGGTACTCCATCCTTAAAAGTATAATTAGCAAGCATAGTGGAGATTTCAGCTTCCGGTATTTTTATCTTATTAGTGATGATGGTTTTCATATACTTGCATAAGGAGGCATTTTCAAGATATCAGTCAAGCGAGTACGCAAAAATACTGGCCTCAGCATTTTAGCAAAGCGTTCAAATTCTTCATCATCTTTCTTTTTAGTTGACTTGGGTGGAAAAGGCACAGGTTTTTGAACCCACGGTTCTCTTTCTTTACCGTGTTTTCTAGCAATGAAATCTCTTTTATCATATCTTTTATTTTTAGGTTGTGGGTTATCAAGATCAACAGGTGGTTCTATCTCAACATCATTATCTGGTTCTTTTTTATTGTTTGGTTAAGCATCTTCATGAACATCGGCATTATCTTTTTCATTATCACTAGGTGGATGTTCATTACCAGATTGAGTTTCAGTATCAGAAATAGAGACATCACTATCATTATCAGGAGGTTTTTCTATTTCAGGTTCACTAGAAGCATGCAAAGTCCTATCATTTTTCTTTTTCTTTTTCTTTTTGTTTTTAGAAGGACTAGGTACATTAGCATTAGCTCTTTGAGAGTCTTGTTCAATTCTTTTTGGGTGTCCCTCAGGATAAAGAGGTTCCTGAGTCATTTTACCTCCTCTAGTTGCAACTCTAACAGCAAAGTCATGTATATTATGATTCATTTCATCAAGCAATTCTCTTCGAGATTTAGCAACTTGTTCTAGTTGGGTTTGAACCATAGAAACATGTTTTCCAACACCTCTAACATCATTTCAAATTCTAAATAACAAGTCACTCAAGCAAGCAATCATATCAGAATTATATTTCAATTGTTTCATAACTTTTGCGTTGAAGTGATCTTGTTTTCTAATATAGTTTTCGAACTCATAAAGGCATTGACTAGGATGCATATTGTGAAGATTATCATTTTCATTGAACTTCATAAGAGAATTTACCTCTACCACCTTAGGCAGTGCTGGTGTATTAAGCCCATGTATTTCTTCAATAGGAGGTAAATTTTTAACGTCCTCAACTTTAATAACTTTTTCCTTCATAGATTTCTTTGCCTCTTGCATATCCTTAGGACTGAGATATAATATACCCCTCTTCTTTGGAGTGGGTTTAGGCGGTGGTTCAGGAAGAGTCCAATCATCATAATTTTTCAATATGTTATTCAATAATTCTTCAGCTTGTCCAACAGTTCGTTCCCTGAAAACACAACCAGCACAACTATCTAGGAAGTCCCTAGAAGCATCGGTTAGCCCATTATAGAAGATATCAAGTATTTCATTTTTCTTAAGAGGATGATCAGGCAAAGCATTAAGTAACTGGCAAAGCCTCCCCCAAGCTTGTGGGAGACTCTCTTCTTTAGTTTGCACAAAGTTAAATATTTCCTGCAAGGCAGCTTGTTTCTTATGAGCAGGAAAATATTTTTCAGAGAAGTAATAAATCATGTCCTGGGGACTAGGCACACAACCAGGGGCAAGAGTATTGTACCAAGCTTTAGCATCACGCTTTAATGAGAAAGGAAATAATTTGAGAATAAAGTAATAGCGAGTTTTCTCATCATGAGTAAAAAGGGTGGCTATATCATTCAACTTAGTAAGATGTGCCACAACAGTTTCAGTTTCATAGCCATGGAAAGGATCGGATTCAACCAAAGTGATTAACTCTGGGTCGACAGAGAATTCATAATCCTTATCATCAATAAAGATAGGTGAAGTAGCAAACTTAGGATCACATTTCATTCTAGCATTCAAAGATTTTTCTTTATACTTGCATAGTAATTTCTCTAGATCATCTCTATCCTTACAAGCAAGAATATCTCTAGTTGTCTCCTCATTCATAACATAACCTTTCGGTACCTTAGGCAATTCATATCTAGGAAGGCTAGTTCTAGCAGGTGTTTCAGGAGTTTCAGTTTCAAGATCATCATCAGATTCAACAACATCATGTTGTATTACTCTAGCAATTTGTGCATCAAGAAATTCACCAAGTGGCACATCATCATTATCAAGCTAGGTACTAGCATCATCATAAGCATTATCCGTAGCAGAAGTAGCATCATCAATAACTTGCGACATATCAGAATTAATAGCATGTGGTGGTGTTGCAAGTTTACTCACAACAGAAGGTGAATCTAAAGCAGAACTGGATGGCAGCTCCTTACCTCCCCTCGTCTTTGAGGGATAAATCTTAGTCTTTGGATCCTTCGGATTCTTCATAGTGATAAATTGATAATAATCCCAAGTGACTCAACAAATATTGCTATGCTCCCCGGCAACGGCGCCAGAAAAAGGTCTTGATAACCCACAAGTATAGGGGATCGCAACAGTTTTCGAGGGTAGAGTATTCAACCTAAATTTATAGATTCGACACAAGGGGAGCCAAAGAATATTTGAAGGTATTAACAGCTGAGTTATCAATTCAACCACACCTGGAGATTAATTATCTGCAGCAAGTAATCAGTAGCACAGTAGTTTGATAGTTTTGATAATAGTGACAGCAGCAACGGTAACGGTAACAGCGATAGCTGTAGTAATGCAGCAAGATCAATATAAATAAATTCGTAGGCATTGGATCGGTGACTTGTTGGATGATATTCATCATGTGACAGTTATAACCTAGGGCGATACGACACTAGCTCCAGTTCATCGATATAATGTAGGCATATATTCCGTAAATAGTCATACGTGCTTTATTAAAAGAACTTGCATGACATCTTTTGTCCTACCCTCCCGTGGCAGCGGGGTCCATATTGGAAACTAAGGGATATTAAGGCCTCCTTTTAATAGAGAATCGGTACAAAGCATTAACACATAGTGAATACATGAACTCCTCAAACTACGGTCATCATCGAGAGTGGGCCCGGTTGTTGTCACTCCGGGGTTGTCGGATCATAACACGTAGTAGGTGACTATAACTTGCAAGATCAGATCTAAAACATGGATATAATGATGAATTCATAAATGGTTCAGATCTGAGTTCATGGCACCCGGGCCCAAAGTGACAAGCATTAAGCATAGCAAAGTCATAGCAACATCAATCTAAGAGCATAGTGGACACTAGGGATCAGGCCCTAACAAAACTAACTCGATTACATGATGAATCTCATCCAACTCCTCACCGACCAGCGAGCCTACGAAGGAATTACTCACTCCTACTGGGGAGCATCATGGAATTGGCGATGGAGATTGGTTGGTGATGAGGAAGAACAAAGATCCCCCTCTCCGGAGCCCCAAACGGACTCCAGATCTGCCCTCCCGAGGAAGAACAGGGCTTGGCGGCAGCTCCGTCTCATGGAATGCGATAATTCTTTCTCCCTGATTTTTCTCTCCGAAAATAGGAATTTATAGTGTCAGGGTTGAGGTCTGCGGGGCCACCAGGTGGGTACAACCCACCTGGGCGCGCCAGGAGAGGAGGCGTGCCCTGGTGGGTTGTGCCCACCTAGGGGCCCCTCTCTGGTGGGTCTTGGCTCCAGTAATTCTCATTTATTCCATAAAAAATCCTCGCAAAGTTTCGTTTCATTCCGAGAACTTTTATTTCTGCACAAAAAAACATCATGGTAGTTCTGCTGAAAACAGCGTCAGTTCGGGGTTAGTTTCATTCAAATCATGCAAATTAGAGTCCAAAACAAGAGGAAAAGCGTGAGAAAAAGTAGATACGTTGGAGACGTATCAATTGATGACGCGCCACCTCTTGCTTGTCGCCCTTGGTGGCTGTCTTCTTCACCTTTTTGGTGACCCGCGAGGAAGTAGGAGCCACTGTCTCCCGGCTAGCCCGCTTGCGAAGACGCCGACCTGGCTCTGGAGCTTGAGGACCCATCTCGAGCCCTTCTTCCTCCACCTCGGGCTGCCTCGTCTCCTCAGTCTCGTCCTCTTCTTGGGCCCCTGCTGTCGTGACTTGAGGGGTTCCTGCCCTGGCAGGATCAAGACCGGCAGCCTCTTCCACGACGCGCTCTTCACTCCCCTCATCAGAAAAGTCGTCGCCCTCAGCATCTTCCTCCTCCTCCTCGGGCCCCGTTCCCCCGCCGGCCAGGAGCTCCCTGTCCTCTACGATCCACATTGCAATGAACGCTGCCTCTGCCCTGGAGGTTTGCTTGATAAGGTCGTCCTCCACCCTGGAAGCTCTTTCTTTCATACAAGAGACCTAGTCCATCTCTGCATCCAGGGCGGGCAATTTCCAATCAGCATTAACCCCGAAGGCGTTGCAATCAGGCATCCATTGCAGGATCTGGCCCAAGGCGGAGTTGAGATGCAGGGGAACAACCCTTGCCGACAGATGAAATGGCCCAAGATTGCCAAACAGCTGTTCACACAACCAGCAGTGGCCATACACCATCAGGTTGTTGGCGGGGCCTGGGTACAGCCGCATCCTGTCGGCGGAGTTTTTGTATTCCCAGGCAAACCTGTCCCTTTTCTGCAACGGCGCAATGCGGCACCGAAGGAAGTCAGTCCCCCACATGTTCGACGGTTAGCCCGACAGCTTTGAGACGGACAATCCTGTTCAGCGCCGGGCGAAGCCTATCGTCGGTGAGGCCCAACTTGCTCTAGTCACTTCCGCGTGTGACGCATTCTGTCCGCATCGGGCAAAACTCAGGGGCCTCTTTGTCCTGGATCCAGCACCAGTCCGCCCTTCATTCCTCCCACTTGTCGCGCTGCTGGCCAGGGAGATAATCCCAGTCTTCCTTCCTGGCTCGGGGAATCCAGCTTATGTTTCCCGAGCAGTGGGATTTATCTTCTATCCGCGAGATGAAGAAGTGTTGAACAAATCCACGTTGGGGGCAACTCCAACAAAATTCTCGCACAAGTGGGCAAAGATTGCCATACACGCCATCGCATTGGGCGTGAAGTCTAGAAGATGAAACCCGCACACCGTCATCATGGCGCAAAAGAAGTCGGAGAAGGGGGAAGAGAGGCCACAAAGGAAGTACGCGCAGAAGAAGCGGTATGAATCCGATGGAATCTTGCCCCCCTCCGGCAGAACCACGGGCGCTCTGTGCCCATTCATGACTTCCCTTCCCCACATATAGGCATACCTCGCGATTAAGGTATTGCCATCCAGATGTGACAGGGAGAAACCACATCCTCCCATCACCGCTTGTCCAGTTCTTCTGCTTTTCTCCTTCTCTCCTCCGCCGCGACATCTTTGACGGTGGTAGCTTGCTTCCCCTTCACGGCGCCCGTCTTCCGCCCCATCTCTTGGACTCGCAGGAGGAGCGAAAGATCTAACAGAGCTTTGGGGGCGGAAAATGGCGACGAAGGTGGTTTTTTGGCTTGAGGAAGAAGATGAAGGGAGAAGAAATGAATGCGAATGAGCAGCGCCCCTTCGCGCTGCCTTTTTATTGGGAAAACGCGTGGGGCCGGCTCTTCGCTATTTTTTTGGGAAGTTACCATTTTTGCAGGCGCATTTCCCACTAGCAGTTACTGTTCCACGACCCCACGACCTGCGGTAATTACATGGAGTGGACGTGGGATTGACCGGTCATCATGATGAAAACTGTATGGGCAGCACTTCATCGACGTGTGTCCGTGCACTGTTTGGGGTCTAACCAAACGTGCCTAGCGATACAGTTGGATTACGCCCGGGGGCTTCTGTCGGGGTACAAAACAGGGGTGTTTATTTCCCCTGCTTGTGCACGGACAAAAAGCCTTCGCCCCGATGGCCAGTGTAAGTGCATCTAGTGCCACCCCTAGTTGGTTTTGGAGTATTGACGACAAACTTGGTTGAGGGACTAATGTGTTTGTGAGAATTGCAGGATAACATAGGTAGTAGTCCCTCAATGATTCGGTTTACCTACCGGAGATGACCCCTAAAAATGTATGAAGACGTTGAAGACAATGGTGGTATGTGAAGATATTCGCATTGAAGACTATGACAAGAGAATACATCGCGTGAAGACTATGGAGCGCGAAGACTTAGTTGTTTCATCGTTTCCTTTTCTTGTTTGTTGAGTTGTAGGAACCACCGTACTGTTAAGTGGGGTCCCAGTGAACAAAGTCAGAGTGACTGAAGTGATGCTCAACCAAATCCTATGTCTTCGAGCGAAGACAATGAGAGCAAATCTTATCCAGAGCTGGATGAGTCAGCTTTACTTGTAGCCCAAGTCAAGTTGCCGCGTGTGTTTGAAATCTGACCGTTGGAACACGTGTCAATTCCTTAGTGACCCAGGGTCATTTCGGACAAATCAGGTCGGGTTGCCTAGTGGCTATAAATAGCCCACCCCCTACACCATAAATTGGTGGCTGCTCAGAGTTAGTGCACGGCTTTTGTCGTTTGAGAGCAACCCACCTCCGAAGCTTTTGAGAGAGAGAAATCCTTGCGAGGACAAAGCCCAAACACCCAGAGCCAAAGAGTGTTAGGCGTCACTGAAGTCTTTCTGTCCGCGTGACCTGAAGACTTGTTACACTTGAGGACTGTGAATCCTCCAGCCGGTTAGGCGTCGCGTTCTGAGCATCCAAGAGTCATTGTGGGTCGCCGGTGAACGAAGTCTGTGAAGGTTTGGAAGTCTACCTTGAAGACTTACCAGAGTGATTGGGCGAGGACTGGGTGTCCTTAGCTCAAGGGGAATAAGGTGAAGACACTGTCTTCTGAGTTAAATCTCAGCCTCCCTAACCCGACGTACAGTTGTCACACCAACTGGAACTGGTCCAACAAATCCTTGTCCTCAACAAGTGACTGGTTCTATCCTCTCCCTCTCTTTACTTACAGTTTGTCTTCGTGAAGTCATTGCCTGCTTGCACTACTTGTTTGACTTCACTGTGTGACTACTATCATTGATTGGCTTCATACTATCTTCCATCCTGATCTATACTACCTAGCTGCTGTTAGTCTTCGTGCTTTCACTTCATTGCATACTTGATTATGGCTTGCTTAGTGTAGTCTACCTTCCGCTGCATATCAATAGGTTCATTTCTATTGTTTGTCTTCAAAACTCTCATGTTTTGAAGGCTTTCATAAAAATCGCCTATTCACCCCCTCTAGTCGATAACTGGCACTTTCAATTGGTATCAGAGCAAGGTACTCCCTTGTTCTGTGTGATTCGGTTTAACCACCTGGAGTTTTAGCTATGCCGACTGCAGGGATAATCAAAGTCTCCGCTGCTTGCCCCATCTTCGATGGAACTGAATATCCCTACTGGAAGAATAAGATGTGCATGCATCTTGAAGCCATTGATGTCGACCTCTGGTATGTCGTCAAGAATGGCGTTCCCAAGACTGGTGAAGGTGTCACCCCTGCTGATGTCAAGAAGTTCATTCAACTGGATTCTACTGCCAAGAACATCATCTGTGGTCATCTGACCAAAGGACAGTATGGCCGTGTGAGTGCTCTGGAAACGTCGAAGCTAGTCTGGGACTGGCTCTCCAAGGTCAACGAAGGCGTCTCAACCCAGAGAGATCAAAGGATCAGTGTTCTTCACAACCTCTTCAACCGCTTAAGGAGAAACGACAATGAGAATGTCCAGCTCACGTTTGATTGCCTCACTGACATCACAAATGAGCTTCGTGCTCTCTGCGCCACTGAGATCACCAAGCATGAAATCGTCAAGACACTGCTAAGATCACTTGACAGCTTGTTCGACACCCTTGCCCTGATGATACAAGAACGCCCTGACTTCAAGACACTCGATTCGTCTGACATACTTGAGAGGCTCAACACACATGAGTTCCAGCTATCTGAGAAAACAGATATCTATGGTCCCAACTATGGCCGAACTCGTGCTTTGAAGGCAAACGTTGTTTCCTCATCTGAAGAAGAATCTGACTGCAGTTCTAATGATCCTGAAGACATTGGAAAGGAACTTGCTATGCTTGTGAAGAAGTTCCAGAAGTTCACTAAGAAGAAGGGCTTCAAAAAGTCTTCACGATCCAGCTCAAGAAATGATGAAGCTTCCACTCATGACTACAAGAAGAGAACATGTCACAAGTGCAAGAAACCTGGACACTACATCTCTGAGTGTCCACAGTGGGACAATCAGAACAATAAGAAGAAGAGCAAGGAATATGATTCTGATGACAAGAAGAAGAAATCCTCAAAGTCTTCTTCCAAGTCCTCATCCAAGTCTTCATCTCATAAGAAGAGCTCATCTGGCAAGGCTCGTGCTTTTGTTGGCAAGGAGATGGATTCAGAGGAGGAGTCTGCTTCCGAGGAGGTGGAGGTGGAGTCTGAGGAAGAGTCCGACCCTGGTGTTGCAAGTCTGGCTCTAGCTACAGCCTACGTTGCCAAGTCCATCTTCAACACTGAAGACAATGGCCCCGTCACCAACGCTGACGCTAATGACAAGGACGACTCTGCTCCCACCTACTGCTTCATGGCACGTGGTGCCAAGGTAAAATCACGCGATGCTTACTTTCAAACATCGAGTGAAGATGACTCTGATTGTGAATCCAAACCCAGCTACAAAACACTTGCTAAAATTGCAACTGAACAACAAAAAGCTATGGAACATACTCAAAAACTGTTAGACAAAAGCGATGACCTGTTGGACGCGGAAATGACCCGTTCTCAGTCCTTAATTGAAGACATAAAAAATCTTCATGTTAAGTACCAGGAACTTGAAAGTCGTCATGAAACGCTCTCAACCACTCATGAAAAGCTTTCCTATGATTATCTTCAAAGGAAGCAAGAGCTTGAGAAATTGAGAGCGGCTCATGAAGATCTTCAAAAAGAGAATGAGTCACTTCGCGCTCAACAGATCAGTCCCGCTCAGGAAGGATTTGAACCACCATGTCTAAAATGCCTTGAGTGTGATAACGCTACTTCTGTTGCTGAATGTTCTACTGCTGCTACTGTTGCAATGTCTTCAACTGTTGATGTGGTAACTAACCCCTCTGCTGAGTATACCACTACTATTGCTGATGAAAATGCTAGGTTGAAGACATTACTTGAAACAGGGATGTACAAAAGTCTCAAAGGGCATCAGACACTGTGCGATGTCCTCAAAAAGCAGATTCTGAACCGAAACCCTAGGAAAGAGGGTGTTGGGTTCGAGAGGAAAATGAATGTTGATGGCTCCTACTGGAAGCCTGAGGAGTACCCCAAAACCACATGGGTTGCTGCAAAGGGACCTTCAGTGGATCCATCCACCTTATCTGGCTTCACTTGTGCTAACCCTATTATCATTGATGAATCCTTTGATACAAACTATAAACTATTTAAGAATCAGAATGGTGAAGTGTTTGCCAGGTATATTAGTACTAACTGCAGGAATGGGCCACCTATGAAGAAGATCTGGGTACCCAAAAGTTTTCTTGAGAATCTTCCTGTGAATGTCATCATGACACCGCTTGGGAAGAAGACAAATCCCAGACCAAAAGCTTCATACGGTCCAAAGGCTTCATACAGATACAGGACTCAACTGAGTCACCCTAACGCCAATGTTTTGCAGGGAAATCGTACTCAAACTTATGAATATGAGCGTGTGTCTTCAAACCGCTATGTTCATAAAACTAAGAACTTTTCTGGTTATTCATATGAGTATCGTTCATCTCCTGCAAGGCTATTTTCTAGGGCTCCAAAGCCGAAGTTCTCAGATGCTGCACTTAGACTCATTGCTTCTAAGCCACCCCTGAAGATGTGGGTGGTTAAGAAGAAATAACTTTCTTTTGCAGGGAAAGGTCTCCAGCCGGAAATCAAAGGCGTCTGGTGCTAATGTTGGGGACCTAAAACATCTTGTAGGGCGCAAGATCAAATGCCCAAATGGTCTTACTATGTATTTTGTTCCTGAATCGTTTGCCAATCATCCTATCAGTCCTAATCTTGATCTGAACTTTGATAATCCTCTTGCCCGTCAAATGTTTATGCTTCACAATACTCTTGGTGAAGCCTATCCCCCTAACTGTACTATAGGGTATGACACCTCATGCTTCAGAATGGATTATGGACAACAGATGCACTAATCATATGACTGGTGATCGAAGTCTTCTCATGGACTCAACCTTATGTCCATCTGACAAGAGTCACATCACATTTGCTGACACTGGTAAAAGCAAGGTATTGGGTCTAGGTAGAGTTGCAATCTCAAAGGATCAACACATGGATAAAGTGATGCTTGTTGAATCCCTTGGTTTCAACTTAATGTCTGTCTCAATGCTTTGTGACTTGAACATGATTGTGATATTTGGAAAATATCGTTGCCTTGTACTAATGGAATCTGACATATCTCTAGTCTTTGAAGGGTACCGAAAAGATGATCTGTACATGGTAGATTTCTCAGCAGGTGCACAGCTTGCCATATGTCTTCTAGCAAAAGCTTCAGAGTGCTGGCTCTGGCATCGAAGGCTAGGGCATGCTGGCATGAGGAACTTACACACTCTCGCAAAGAAGAAGCATGTCATAGGCATCGAGGGTGTCAAGTTCAAGAAGGATCACTTGTGCGGTGCCTGCGAAGCTGGAAAGATGACAAGGGCCAAGCATCCCTCGAAGACAATCATGACGACATCTCAACCCTTCGAGCTGCTACACATGGACTTATTTGGCCCTACTCACTACTCTACTCTCACTACTACTACTTGTCTCTATGGCTTCGTCATTGTTGATGATTATTCAAGATATACGTGGGTGCACATAATTCTCTACAAGACTGAAGTGCAGGATGTTTTCAGACGCTTCGCTAACCGTGCCATGAACAACTATGGCGTCAAGATCAAGCATATCAGGAGTGACAACGGCACTGAGTTCAAGAGCACCGGCCTCGACCTTTACTTGGATACATTGGGAATCACTCATGAGTTCTCCGCTCCGTACACACCTCAGCAGAATGGCATCGTGGAGCGCAAGAACAGAACACTCATTGAGATGGCTCGGACGATGCTTGATGAATACAAGACTCCAAGAAAGTTCTGGCCTGAAGCTATTGATACTGCATGCCATGTCATCAACCGTGTTTATCTTCACAAGCTTCTGAAGAAAACATCCTATGAACTCCTCACTGGTAAGAAGCCAAATGTCAGTTACTTCAGAGTATTTGGGGCTAGGTGCTGGATCAAGGATCCACATCACACCTCAAAAATTGCACCGAAAGCACATGAAGGTTTTATGCTTGGTTACGGAAAGGATTCGCACTCCTACAGTGTCTTCAACCTCTTTCACTATAAAGTGGTTGAAACTGTGGATGTGCGGTTCGATGAGACTAACGACTCGCAAAGAGAGCACCTGCCAAATGTGCTAGATGAAGTTCCACCTAGTGAATCCATCAAGCTCATGGGAACTGGAGAAATCATACCAAATGAAGCACAACCTGAAGAGGAACTTATCATTTCTGCACCCAATCAACCTGAAGACAGTGCTCAGCCCGAAGACAATCCTCCTAACAATGACAATGATCAGCAAGAGCAAAATCTTCGTCCAGTTCATCCTCATGTTGCAAATGAAGTACAGATTGAGAAGATAATTGATAGCATCAATGCGCCTGGTCCACTCACTCGTTCAAGAGCAACACAGCTTGCAAATTTCTGTGGGCACTTTGCATTTGTCTCAATATCTGAACCCAAGAAAGTTGCTGAAGCCTTCATGGAACCTGAATGGATTCAAGCTATGCAAGAAGAGCTTCAACAGTTCAAGCTGAACAATGTCTGGGAACTTATCAAGCGTCCTGACCCTCGCAAGCACAACATAATAGGCACAAAATGGATATATCGCAACAAGCAAGATGAGCATGGTCAAGTTGTCAGAAACAAGGCTCGCCTCGTTGCTCAAGGATACACTCAAGTTGAGGGGATTGACTTCGATGAAACATTTGCTCCCGTGGATAGGCTTGAAGCTATTCGCATATTACTAGCCTATGCAAATCATCACAACATCCTGCTGTATCAAATGGATGTGAAGAGTGCATTTCTCAACGGAAAGATTGAAGAAGAAGTGTATGTTGCACAACCTCCTGGCTTTGAAGATCCAAAACATCCTGATATGGTGTACAAGCTAAACAAGGCACTGTATGGCCTCAAACAAGCCCCTCGCGCTTGGTATGATACACTCAAAGACTTCCTGAAGAGCAAAGGCTTCAAACCTGGTTCCCTAGATCCCACACTCTTCACGAAGACATATGATGGTGAACTGTTTGTGTGCCAAATATACGTGGATGACATTATCTTCGGCTGCACCAACCAGAAATACAGTGATGAATTTGGACACATGATGCAAGAGCAATATCAAATGTCAATGATGGGTGAACTGAAGTTCTTCCTTGGTCTTCAGATTCATCAACAAAGCAATGGCATCTTCATATCTCAAGAGAAATATCTCAAAGACTGCCTGAAGAAGTTTGGAATGCAAGACTGCAAAGGTTATACGACGCCAATGCCAACCAAGAGTCATCCGGGTCCTGACGCCAATGGTAAAGAGTTCGATCAAAAGGTATACCGCTCCATGATTGGTTCCTTACTTTATTTATGTGCATCTAGGCCAGATATTATGCTTAGTGTTTGCATGTGTGCTCGATTCCAAGCGGCACCAAAGGAATCACATCACTTAGCTGTGAAGCAAATTCTTCGATATTTGGCTTACACCCCAACATTAGGATTATGGTATCCAAAGGGCTCAGAGTTTGATCTAGTTGGATTCTCGGATGTTGACTATGCTGGTGACAAGGTGGATCACAAGTCTACATCAGGCACATGTCACTTTCTGGGACGATCACTTGTTTGTTGGTCTTCAAAGAAGCAGAACTGTGTATCACTCTCCACTGCTGAATCTGAATACATTGCTGCTGGATCTTGCTGCGCTCAGCTTCTATGGATGAAGCAAACACTCAAGGACTATGGCATCCATCTAAAACAAGTACCACTCTACTGCGACTATGAAAGCGCCATCAAGATTGCCAACAATCCAGTTCAGCACTCGAAGACAAAGCACATTGAAATTTGTCATCACTTTCTCAGAGATCATGTTATGAAGGAAGATATTGACATCATTCACGTCAACACTGAAGAGCAATTGGCAGATATCTTCACAAAGCCCTTGTATGAGAAAAGGTTTTGCAAGTTGTGGTGTGAGCTAAATATCTTGGAATCCTCGAATGTCCTGTGATCAGGCACACATCCTAACACTTATGCATGTTGATGACTTAGATGTGAAACACACGAAGTAATGTATGTCTTCAATCAATGAAGACTTACACTCTGAGTGCGAATACATTAATGCGGAATTCGACTTCGGAGCGCCATGATAATTCTGTGCCGTGTCTGGGTCTAATACTTCCTATACGGTGGGTAACGCCACCACCAAATTCTTCTTTTTGAAGTGTTTTTCTCATGGCGTTACATTTGCTATGTCTTCGCATTTGGTTTGTCTTCAATATCAACATGACTTCATATTTATCTTCACAATGTTGATTTGGCCTTATTCTGATATATACATATATTAGTGTTCTGCCCTCTACAGCATTCACTTATAGCTATGTCTTCTCGTTTGAATCTTTTGAACTAAGTGAATGTGATCGGACCCTAACCTCTCTATGCTACCTATCTCAAACTCTATCTATCCAAATCATATGCATTCTGTTGAAACTGTCGAATGTCTTCTCTGCGTCCTTGTCAGCAGAAGATATAGAGACAAACATTAAATCTGTTTTAAATGCTCAATTCTTATTGCCTGGAACCCGGAGAAGCTGGCACGAACACCCGACAGTCCAGGCGTACGTGGGAACATGGGACAACTCCCAATGTGTTGCATGTTCGCCACGTGTCTCTCAGATGTGAACCACCAGGGGCACCTGCGTAATTGCGTTGTGCCGTCCCTTTCCCTATAAATGCACATCCAATCGCGGTCAAAATCTTTCTTCCACCTCTCCACCACGACAAACCCTAGCGCCTCCGCTAGTTCTCGACGACGCCGGCGACGAAGCGCTTAGCTGCCGCAACTTCTCCGACGCCGTCTTCACGCCGGCCGCGGACATCGTCTTCTCCGCCGCCGCCGTAGGTGTCCTCCGTCGCCAAGTTAGGGCACGGAAGATCGAACTGCTGGGCCTCATCTTCTACTCCGTCTAGCAGTTCATCGTGTGGTAAATTAAAACTCTCCTTTTACCGTCTTTTTGATCTGAAAGATTCATCCTTTCTACCAAAAGTTGTTTCTGCCTCCACAAATTTGGATCTACCCTGTTCTGCATCTCATATGATGCCAAGTATATTCACTTATGCTTCACACGTAGTTAGATTCCTCACTTGTACTTATTCTTGGATTCGTACAAATCTGGAACCAACTCTCAACATATAAGTGAATGTCTTCGCGCTATGAGGTCAATGTCTTCTAAACTGATTTATCTTCAAAATCTTGTGAGAATGCATATGACCTCTTCCCCTTCCCTCGCATCTCTAATGTTGTCACAGGTACATGTCCGTGGGAGAATCCCTTGGTTCTCATAGTCTGCATTCATTTGCAGAATTCTTACAGCATCATATCAACTCTCCCGAAGCCAGTTCCTGTCTGACCAGCAGACGGAAGCCTTTGACAGTTTTGAAGCCATTCAGTCTGAACTTCATGGCAACAGATAAGTCAGCAAGGAAGGGTGGCAGACAGCGCCGTGGGAATACATCGAAGGATTTTCCACCAGACCTCTATGAGCTGTACAAGACAGATCCAGAAGAGGATTACAATCAGCGAAAAACCCGAATCCAATGGATTCGAAGATATTGGGCAGAACAATGGTACAAGAGTACAGGTTCGTGACCTAGGAATATGCTGAGAAGAATGCCATCAAGCGACCCTGGGGAGACATCTTGTACAAAAATCTTCCTCCCAGGTCCAGAGCTGAAGCCATTGAACAAGGCTTCTACCCTTGCATGGTCCGTGGACCACAGCCAGCTGATGCCGACCCGTCTTCATTGCTATGGTGTCGTGACGACAATCTGTTCAAGCGCAACCTTCAGTTTGCCAAGAACTTGGCCAAAGAGAACAAGAAGTCGCGGGGATTAGACTTCAACCCAGGTCCCTCTGCTCCTCGTGCCGATGGCACATGCAAAGCTGAACCCAATCTTGTTGGGCCCTTCTACAACCTAGAAGGTCTCATCACTCACATTTTGGTTCAAGGGACAGTCGTGGATCAACCTACAGATGACGCTGATTCTGACGAAGCGCCTGCTCCACCGAAGCTAAGAAGTTGAAGAAACCCAAGGATTCGAAGCCTTCCCCTGCACCAAAAGCTTCGCGAGTGAAGCCTCTAGCCACTGCTCCTCCTGCACCAAGTGTGCAGTCAGAAGATCTCTCACGCATCTCCAAGTCTGAGAAGAAGAAAAAGAAGCCCATGCACACCACTGGTCCAGCTCTGACCCCTGCTGCTGTTCTGAGGAATGAGAACGACGCCATTGATCTGTCGAGTGACGATGATCTTGCTGATGACGCTCTTGAACTGCTGATAAAGAGCAAGCAAGAGGCGGAAATCTTCAATGATCTTCCCCTCTTCGATGTGGACATTCTGAACAAGTTCATCGACGAGTGGTTTGATAGCCCAAATCTCAGCTTTGATGATCTTCAACTTCCGATTGGCCTCAGCGTCTCCTTCCATGGAGCCATTGCTCCAGAGCTGGCTCTTGCTCAGAAAATTGTTGAGCTGAAGCACAAGATCGACTATGAAAAGGCTCAGTTCAAGAAGCACATGGCCAAGCTCAGCGTAACAGACGTCCAGAACTTCCAGGTCATGCTGCATGAGTTCAAGGAAGCGTTTCACAAGAAACGTGAAGAAGCCAAAGGTTCTCGAGAGCGAATGAAGCTTCTGGCTGCAAAGTGTGTTCAAGCTTACAATGAAGCTGAGAAGCGCAAGGCACTTGGGCGTCCTGGCATCGACCCTAAGATGGCTGCCAAGTAGAAGAAGCCTACTGTGGACCAAGCTGAACCATCCAGGCGGGAAGAACCTCGCATTGTCTTCCCCGCTAGTATGACTAGCGTGAAGCCTAAGGTCCCCACAGTGGCTTCAGAGCTTCAGAAGACAAGGGCAGCTGAAGCCAAAGCCAGAAAGTGCAAGACCAAGAACACCACTGACGATGCTCCACCCACCAAGAAGCGCAAGACCAAGAAGAAAGATCGGGCTGCTCCCACAGAGCCCCTTGTCGTCGAGCCAATTTCTGTTGCTCGTCCTGCATCTGCACAACAAGAACGTCGTTTGATAGTTCATGAGCCTGCTTCCCCAGAGGCTCCTGAAGCTGAAGACATTCCAGCTGTTGACCCCACCACAGCTGAAGACATTGGTCAACACGACAATGTAGAAAATGATGAAGTCCTTCCTCAGATCGAGCACAATGTGGTATCATCGCTTGTTCTTACGAACAGCGAACTCATCAGCATTGGTCGTCCTTTGACGCCAATCGCTCAGGATGACTCATGGGCTGATCACCCTCAAGAATCCCCCCGTGAAGAAGAAACACCAGTTACTCCCCCAACTCAAGTCACCACTCCGGTGCTTGAAGATGAAGACTTTGTGGCCCAACCTACTCCATCTCCACAAGCGTCGCCAGTGTTCCGCAGGCTTCGCAAAGGACCAAGGCCTCAAGTCACTTTGTCGAGTGTTCTAGAAGGAGAGGAGCGCCAATCGGTATCACGCCAAGTATTTCCTGAAGCCTCTCCAATTGTGAACAACTCCGAGTCTGAAGCCAACGCGGCTAAAGATATTCCGGCTGCATCAGCCGATGAACAAGAAGAGCCAAGATTGGAAGAAGAACGTGTTACTACACCCCCGTCCAACCCTGAAGTTGTTCTCGAGGAGAACGTGTCCGACCCTCCAGCTACTCAAGTGGAGGTTAACAATACTGAGGCGGCCACCAACACCAACACTGAAGCCAATGACGTTGTCATGGCTGAAGCCAATGTGGCGCCTGCAGTTAATGTGGTGCCTGAAGTGATTGCACCTGAAGCCAATGCTGCACCTGAAGCAAATCTGCAGCCTAAAGTTAATGCCAATGCCACTGCTCCAGTACCGCCTCCAAGGCCACACACTATCGAGCAAGCATACAATTATGGTCAGCTGGTCACTGTCAGATGGCCCATTCTGGTTCCTCCCCCTGCTGCTGGTCCGCAATTTGACTATCATGTCGAGCACAGGCTGATACGTCTCCAACGTATCTATAATTTATGAAGTATTCATGCTATTATATTATCCATCTTGGATGTTTTATGGGCTTTACTATGCACTTTTATATTACTTTTGGGACTAACCTATTAACCCAGAGCCCAGTGCCAGTTCCTGTTTTTCCCTTGTTTTAGTGTTTCGAAGAAAAGGAATATCAAATGGAGTCCAAACGGAATGAAACCTTCGGAAAAGTTATTTTTGGAAAGAAAGAAATCCAGGAGACTTGGAGTGCACGTCAGGAAAGCAACGAGGGAGGCACGAGGCAGGGGGCGCACCCACCCCCCGGGCGCGCCCTCCACCCTTGTGGGCCCCTCGCGGCTCCCCTGACGTACTTCTTTCACCTATATATACCAATATACCCTAAAACCTTCGGGGAACAGAAGAGATCGGGAGTTCCGCCGCCGCAAGCCTCTGTAGCCACCAAAAACGAATCGGGGCCCTGTTCCGGCACCCTGCCGGAGGGGGAACCCTCACCGGTGGCCATCTTCATCATCCCGACGCTCTCCATGACGAGGAGGGAGTAGTTCACCCTCGGGGCTGAGGGTATGTACTAGTAGCTATGTGTTTGATCTCTCTCTCTCTCTCTCGTGTTCTTGATTTGGCACGATCTTGATGTATCGCGAGCTTTGCTATTATAGTTGGATCTTACGTTTCTCCGCGTCTACTCTCTTGTAATGGATTGAGTTTTTCCTTTGAGGTTATCTTATCGGATTGAGCACTTTTATATTACTTTTGGGACTAACCTATTAACCCAGAGCCCAGTGCCAGTTCCTGGTTTTTCCCTTGTTTTAGTGTTTCGAAGAAAAGGATTATCAAACGGAGTCCAAACGGAATGAAACCTTCGGACAAGTTATTTTTGGAAAGAAAGAAATCCAGGAGACTTGGAGTGCACGTCAGGAAAGCAACGAGGGAGGCACGAGGCAGGGGGCGCGCCCACCCCCCCTGGGCGCGCCCTCCACCCTCGTGGGCCCCTCGTGGCTCCCCTGACGTACTTCTTTCACCTATATATACCAATATACCCTAAAACCTTCGGGGAACAGAAGAGATCGGGAGTTCCGCCGCCGCAAGCCTTTGTAGCTACCAAAAACCAATCGGGACCCTGTTCTAGCACCCTGCCGGAGGGGGGAACCCTCACCGGTGGCCATCTTCATCATCCCGACGCTCTCCATGACGAGGAGGGAGTAGTTCACCCTCGGGGCTGAGGGTATGTACTAGTAGCTATGTGTTTGATCTCTCTCTCTTGTGTTCTTGATTTGGCACAATCTTGATGTATCGCGAGCTTTGCTATTATAGTTGGATCTTATGTTTCTCCCCCTCTACTCTCTTGTAATGGATTGAGTTTTCCCTTTGAGGTTATCTTATCGGATTGAGTCTTTTAATGATTTGAGAACACTTGATGTATGTCTTGCGTGGGATACCCGTGGTGACAATGGGGTACTCTATTGATCCACTTGATGTATGTTTTGGTGATCAACTTGCGGGTTCTGCCCATGAACCTATGCATAGGGGTTGGCACACGTTTTCGTCTTGATTCTCCGGTAGAAACTTTAGGGCACTCTTTGAGGTTCTATGTGTTGGTTGAATAGATGAATTTGAGATTGTGTGATGCATATCGTATAATCATACCCACGGATACTTGAGGTGACATTGGAGTATCTAGGTGACATTAGGGTTTTGGTTGATGTGTGTCTTAAGGTGTTATTTTATTACGAACTCTAGGGCTGTTTGTGACACTTATAGGAATAGCCCAATGGATTGATCGGAAAGAATAACTTTGAGGTGGTTTCGTACCCTACCATAATCTCTTCGTTTGTTCTCCGCTATTAGTGACTTTGGAGTGACTCTTTGTTGCATGTTGATGGATAGTCATATGATCCAATTATGTTATTATTGTTGAGAGAACTTGCACTAGTGAAAGTATGAACCCTAGGCCTTGTTTCCTATCATTGCAATACTGTTTACGCTCACTTTTATCATTAGTTACCTTGCTGTTTTTATATTTTCAGATTACAAAAACCTTTATCTACCATCCATATTGCACTTGTATCACCATCTCTTCACCGAACTAGTGCACCTATACAATTTACCATTGTATTGGGTGTGTTGGGGACACAAGAGACTCTTCGTTATTTGGTTGCAGGGTTGTTTGAGAGAGACCATCTTCAACCTACGCCTCCCACGGATTGATAAACCTTAGGTCATCCACTTGAGGGAAATTTTCTACTGTCCTACAAACCTCTACACTTGGAGGCCCAACAACGTCTACAAGGAGAAGGTTGCGTAGTAGACATCAAGCTCTTTTCTGGCGCCGTTGCCGGGGAGGCTAGGTAAGCGGCACTCACACCCCGTCAACTAAGCTCTTTTCTGGCGCCGTTGCTGGGGAGGTGAGTGCTTGAAGGTATATCTTTAGATCTTGCAATCGAATCTTTTTGTTTCTTGTTTCATAACTAGTTTAGTCTATAAAAGAAAACTACAAAAAATGGAATTAAGGGTGCCTCATATGCTTCATCTTTTTAATGTCTTTCGTGAAAATGATGGGAAGGAAAATTGTGCTCAAGTACTAGAAGAAGAATTACATAGAATGCTTGGCATAAAATATTTGAATGATGAGCATGATTGCAATATTGTTAGTATGAATTCTTTGAATACCCATGATGCTAATGATATGCAAAGCCACAAGCTTGGGGATGCTATGTTTGATGAAGATGATATGTTTAGTCCCCCAAGTTTTGATGAGCAAATTTACTATGATGAAAGCATGCCTCCTATCTATGATGATTATTTTTATGACATGTATGCTTTAAAGAATAATGATAACTATGAAACTTGTCATCTTGATCTTAATTTTCAATCACATGATAGTTATTTTGTTGAGTTTGCTCCCACTACTATTCCGAATGAGAAGAATTTTGCTTATGTGGAGAGTAATAAAAATTCTATGCTTGTAGATCATGAAAAGAATGCTCTAGGTGCTGGTTATATTGTTGAATTCATTCATGATGCTACTGAAAATTATTATGAGGGAGGAATATATGCTTGTAGGAATTGCAATAATATCAACTTTCCTCTCTATGTGCTTAAAGTTTTAAAGTTATGCTTGTTTTGCCTTCCTATGCTAGTTGATTATTGTTCCCATAAGTTGTTTGCTCACAAAATCCCTATGCATAGGAAGTGGGTTAGACTTAAATATGCTAGTCATATTCTTCATGATGCTCTCTTTATGTTTCAATTCTTATCTTTTATGTGAGCATCATTGAAATCATCATGCCTAGCTAGGGGCGTTAAACGATAGCGCTTGTTGGGAGGCAACCCAATTTTATTTTAGTTTCTTGCTTTTTGGTTCTGTTTAGGAATAAATAATCCATCTAGCTTCTGTTTAGATGTGTTTTTTTATGTTTTAATTAGTGTTTGTGCCAAGTAGAACCTTTGGGAAGACTTAGGTGAAGTCTTTATGATCATGCTGTAAAAAACAGAAACTTTAGAGCTCACGAGATTAGCTTCAACTTTTTCCTGGAGAGTGCTATTTAGTTGATTCTTTTTTCAGATGATTACTAGACAAATTCCTCAGGTCCACCAATTTATTTTATAATTTTTGGATTTCCAGAAGTATACGTTTGATACAGATTACTACAGACTATTCTGTTTTTGACAGATTCTGTTTTTCGTGTGTTGTTTGCTTATTTTGATGAATCTATGGCTAGTAAAATAGTTTATAAACCATAGAGAAGTTGGAATACAGTAGATTTAACACCAATAAAAATAAAGAATGAGTTCATTACAGTACCTTGAAGTGGTGTTTTCTTTTCTTTTGCTAACGGAGCTTACGAGTTTTCTGTTGAGTTTTGTGTTGTCAAGTTTTCAAGTTTTGGGTAAAGATTCGATGGACTATGGAATAAGGAGTGGCAAGAGCCTAAGCTTGGGGATTCCCAAGGCACCCCAAGGTAATATTCAAGGATAACCAAGAGCCTAAGCTTGGGGATGCCCCGGAAGGCATCCCCTCTTTCGTCTTCGTTCATCGGTAACTTTACTTGGAGCTATATTTTTATTCACCACATGATATGTGTTTTGCTTGGAGCATCATTTTATTTTCTTTAGCTTTGCTTGCTGTTTGAATAAAATACCAAGATCTGAAATTCTTAAATGAGAGAGAGTCTTCACATAGCTACATAATTATTTAACTACTCATTGATCTTCACTTATATCTTTTTGGAGTAGTTTGTCATTTACTCGTGTGCTTCACTTATATCCTATGAGTAAATGGTTGAATGATTTGAATGTCATAAATCTGAAATTATATATGTTTCATATGCCTTTTCCATGGGGAGTAATGCCTTCACATATAAGAAGTAGAGGTGGTAAATTTTTTGAAGGTTAGCAAACATTGTATTGGTCACTTGAACAATTCATGAAAGAATATTGAAGGAAGAGAGATTTCACATATAAATATACTATCTTGGACATCTTCTATGATTGTGAGCCCCATTAATTATTTTCAAACCTGGGCAAATTAGTTGAAGTTGGACAAGGAAGACAACATAATGAGTTATGCTTGGGTATATTTGTATAGACGTTATATTGTTATGGATCCTCTAACATGTGGTGCTTGCTATTTAGAATCCTTTGATAGCCAAAATATCTGTACTAAGAGGGAATACTGCTTGTGCATCCAAATTCCTTGGACCAAGTTTCTTCCATGAGTGTCCACCATATCTACCTACATGCGGTATTTACCTGCCGTTCCAAGTAAATTTGCATGTGCCAAACTCTAAACCTTCAAATAATAATCTGTTTTGTATGCCCGAATCGCTCATGTAGCGACTAGGGGCTAGCAGTATCTTCCATGCTAGGTGGGTTATTCTCACGATGAGTGGACTCCGCTCATCATTCACGAGAAAATGGCTGGTAACTAGGATGCCCAGTCCCATGATCAAAAGATCGAAATCAAATCAAAAATAATTGCAAACAAAACTCCCCTAGAATTGATGTTAGTTGGACGCACCCGTTGTTTCGGGCAAGCCATGGATTGATGATTGTTGGTGGAGGGGGAGTAAAAATCTTTACCTTTCTGTTTGGGAACCGCCTATAATGTATGTAGTATGGAAGATATTGGGAACTCTTGGTCGTTATGTTGACAATGAAAGCATACCTCTCAAAATTATTTTCATCTCTACTTTTGCTTCGAGCTCTGGCACCTCTGCAAATCCCTGCTTTCCTCTGTGAAGGGCCTATCTTTTACTTTTATGCAAGAGTCAGTAGTATTCCTTCTCATTCCAACCTACTCTTTAGTTGGCAAGCATCATATGATGGAAAGATCTAAGCATATATGGCCATTCAAATATATTTGATCATGAATTATTACTGTTGACATTACCCTTGAGGTAAAAGGTTGGGAGGCGAAATATTAAGCCCCTCCCCTTCTCTGTGTTCGATGAATACTATTTGTTCTAAAAATATGCTTTGAGTGGTAGCAATCATGGAAGACTAAATGATAGCTGAGTATGTGGAGTTTGCTAAATCAAAGCTCTGACATAGACTCTTCCTGAAAATAAGATGAATTGTAATTGTTTGATGACTAATAACACGGTTTGTTAGTTTTCAAGAAAGTTTATGATCTATACTTTAACATGTGAATAGTTTGTTACTTGATCATGCAAAGTTTTATGAGTTGAGCTACTGTTATGACATATGATGGTGCTAGAAAAGGTGATTGAAATTATCATTCATCAAACTTGTGCACCTGCTAGCATTCACACTTCATAAATTATTTCTTTTATCATTTACCTACTCGAGGACGAGCAGGAATTAAGCTTGGGGATGTTGATACGTCTCCAACGTATCTATAATTTATGAAGTATTCATGCTATTATATTATCCATCTTGGATGTTTTATGAGCTTTACTATGCACTTTTATATTACTTTTGGGACTAACCTATTAACCCAGAGCCCAGTGCCAGTTCCTGTTTTTTCCCTTGTTTTAGTGTTTCGAAGAAAAGGAATATCAAACGGAGTCCAAACGGAATGAAACCTTCGGAAACGTTATTTTTGGAAAGAAAGAAATCCAGGAGACTTGGAGTGCACGTCAGGAAAGCAACGAGGGAGGCACGAGGCAGGGGGCGCGCCCACCTCCCTGGGCGCGCCCTCCACCCTCGTGGCTCCCCTGACGTACTTCTTTCACCTATATATACCAATATACCCTAAAACCTTCGGGGAACAGAAGAGATCGGGAGTTTCGCCGCCGCAAGCCTCTGTAGCCACCAAAAACCAATCGGGACCCTGTTCCGGCACCCTGCCGGAGGGGGAACCCTCACCGGTGGCCATCTTCATCATCCCGACGCTCTCCATGACGAGGAGGGAGTAGTTCACCCTCGGGGCTGAGGGTATGTACTAGTAGCTATGTGTTTGATCTCTCTCTCTCTCGTGTTCTTGATTTGGCACGATCTTCATGTATCGCGAGCTTTGCTATTATAGTTGGATCTTATGTTTCTCCCCCTCTACTCTCTTGTAATGGATTGAGTTTTCCCTTTGAGGTTATCTTATCGGATTGAGTCTTTTAATGATTTGAGAACACTTGATGTATGTCTTGCGTGGGATACCCGTGGTGACAATGGGGTACTCTATTGATCCACTTGATGTATGTTTTGGTGATCAACTTGCGGGTTCCTCCCATGAACCTATGCATAGGGGTTGGCACACGTTTTCGTCTTGATTCTCCGGTAGAAACTTTAGGGCACTCTTTGAGGTTCTATGTGTTGGTTGAATAGATGAATTTGAGATTGTGTGATGCATATCGTATAATCATACCCACGGATACTTGAGGTGACATTGGAGTATCTAGGTGACATTAGGGTTTTGGTTGATGTGTGTCTTAAGGTGTTATTTTACTACGAACTCTAGGGTTGTTTGTGACACTTATAGGAATAGCCCAATGGATTGATCGGAAAGAATAACTTTGAGGTGGTTTCGTACCCTACCATAATCTCTTCGTTTGTTCTCCGCTATTAGTGACTTTGGAGTGACTCTTTATTGCATGTTGAGGGATAGTCATATGATCCAATTATGTTATTATTGTTGAGAGAACTTGCACTAGTGAAAGTATGAACCCTAGGCCTTGTTTCCTATCATTGCAATACCGTTTACGCTCACTTTTATCATTAGTTACCTTTCTGTGTTTATATTTTCAGATTACAAAAACCTTTATCTACCATCCATATTGCACTTGTATCACCATCTCTTCGCCGAACTAGTGCACCTATACAATTTACCATTGTATTGGGTGTGTTGGGGACACAAGAGACTCTTCGTTATTTGGTTGCAGGGTTGTTTGAGAGAGACCATCTTCAACCTACGCCTCCCACGGATTGATAAACCTTAGGTTATCCACTTGAGGGAAATTTGCTACTGTCCTACAAACCTCTGCACTTGGAGGCCTAACAACGTCTACAAGGAGAAGGTTGCGTAGTAGACATCACAGGCCTCAGGTCCAGAAGCCAAAGCCAAGACTGCCCAGGTTTCCAGGTACTGCTACTTCACCAGGGTCCTTCAATGCAAATGGCTTCATTGCGCACAACACTTTCTTTGATAGCGCCAAGAACCCCTATTCCAAGCCAAGGATTTCATCTGATCGGTTCTGGAGCTATCAGCAGCGCAGCTACTACTCATGTGTTCTCTATGATCAAGGGCGCATCTTCCCTCATATGCGTCTTGACTGTGAAGCCATTGCTGGATTGCCATGCCTTGAAGAAGCCCTTGACTGCTTCCGTGATGCTGGATTGCTAAATTTTGTGACTGATAAGGAGCATTGGAATGAAGAGCTTCTGCTGCAATTCTATGCCACCCTCCACATTCGCGGCTACAACAGGGATCCGAAGACATGGGTCCTTGAGTGGATGACAGGCAACATACACCATGAAGCTAAAGCTCTTGACATTATTGAGCTCACTGGTCTGCCCACTCCAGGTGAACTATATGAACCTGGTTGTCAGCTTCACTGCAATGCATTGGAGAGCATCTTTCAGAAGCCAGAGCCCAACATGAGCCAAATGCTGAGCATGATGAAGCCTCTGCCACATGACGCTGATTACCCAAAGGAGTTCTTTGTTGAAGACCTAGAGTATCTGCCCCGCACTATTTATCATATCATCAGGCGAACTCTATGGCCTATCAAAGGACATTCTTCAGTAGCGAAACTTGAAGGAGCAATGAAGACTTTGGTCTTTTATATCTTCAACAGCATCAGCTTCAATGCTCAAGACTTCTTCATCAGGCAGTTGGCTGCATCAGGCTTTGATCTCTTTGGACTGAAGCTCTATGCTCCATGGGTTATGCGCCTCATCAAGCTTCATTCAGCTGTCAACTATCAGCCCTCTTCTCACAACCATCGGATCTTTCTGCCAGAGGTTGATATGTCCGTTGAAGCCATATACCCCGAGCCTGCCAAGGAGCATGTTTGTCTTCACAATGCTGATCACCAAAGCTTCACATAGCCCATTGAAGGAGTCCATGCCGTCACTCGTGTTTATCCTTTGGCTAGCAATACACGCTTGCCTCACCCTGCTCAAACTGAAGCCACTGAAAGCACTATTGCTCAACGGCCTCGGAAGCGATCTCGTGTTCTCAATGACTGAGAGCTTCTCGTTGCCCTGCATCAGAAACAGGATAAGCATCACTACTGGCTGAAGCGGCAGATGCAAAGCCTCTTGGTGGACGTCAATCGCATTCGCAATCTTGCCACCAAGAATGCCTTTGTTACACATGAAACCTGCCGGAGGTCATGGAAGAGTTTGACATTGCTGAGTGCTGAAGCAGATCTTCAAGACAATGGCTTCACTGAAAGATTCAAGTTTGACTCCACTCCTCCAAGGAATGCTGTCTTGCGTCGAACTCCGTCTCTTGAAGACTTTGACTATTCCTCCTCAGCTGCAACGGTGAATGACAGAGTCATAGATGATCAAGATGATGCTACTTCACCACCTCCAACTTCAGCGCGTGTCGACACTGCACCAAGTTCTTCTGCACCGCCAAACCCTGACGCCGACCCTGCAGCTTCTCCTACTCCTTCTGGGAACGAGTAGAGGCTCTATGTCTTCAAACCTTTTTGGTCCTTACTGACAAAAGGGGGAGAAGCATATGAGTTGATAGTCTTCAAGTGGGTCCATATGGGCGGTTGCTTTATATTTTGCCAAGTGTCTACAACTCTCGCTTTTGATACATTTGGATCTTTGAGTTGTAACACTTAAACTTGATGGTCGTCTGCTACTTGTTTGCTATTCTGTGATGCGATGATAAATTCCTCGTGTGTGATGATAAATCCCGCACGAAGTCATATTGCAGACTTCCATTTTTCATTATGCATGTCATTATCTTCGTTATATCAAATCATGCATGATGAATTGTCTTCATAAGTTGAAGAGGATCTCCACAAGTACAACCTGCCATGTGCATTTGCATTCCAAAAGCAAATTACTTATATGCACATCTTTAGGGGGAGCCTTTTGCTACTTATGAAGACAATACCTTTATCCTTTACAATTTCACATACTTTTATCCCCGTTGAAAACTTCAACCAGTTTGTCATCAATCACCAAAAAGGGGGAGATTGTAAGTGCATCTAGTGCCACCCCTAGTTGGTTTTGGAGTATTAACGACAAACCTGGCTGAGGGACTAATGTGTTTGTGAGAATTGCAGGATAACACAGGTAGTAGTCCCTCAATGTTTCAGTTTACCTACCGGAGATGACCCCTAAAAATGTATGAAGACATTGAAGACAATGGTGGTATGTGAAGATATTCACATTGAAGACTATGACAAGAGAATACATCGCGTGAAGACTATGGAGCGTGAAGACTTAGTTGTTTCGTCGTTTCCTTTTCTTCTTTGTTGAGTCATAGGAACCACCGTACTGTTAAGTGGAGTCCCAGTGAACAAAGTCAGAGCGACTGAAGTGATGCTCAACCAAATCCTATGTCTTCGAGCGAAGACAATGAGAGCAAATCTTATCCAGAGCTGGATGAGTCAGCTTTACTTGTAGCCCAAGTCAAGTTGCCGCGTGTGTTTGAATCTGACCGTTGGAACACGTGTCAATTCCTTAGTGACCCAGGGTCATTTCGGACAAATCAGGTCGGGTTGCCTAGTGGCTATAAATAGCCCACCCCCTACACCATAAATTGGTGGCTGCTCAGAGTTAGTGCATGGCTTTTGTCGTTTGAGAGCAACCCACCTCCGAAGCTTTTGAGAGAGAGAAATCCTTGCGAGGACAAAGCCCAAACACCCAGAGCCAAAGAGTGTTAGGCATCACTGAAGTCTTTCTGTCCGCGTGACCTGAAGACTTGTTACACTTGAGGACTGTGAATCCTCCAGCCGGTTAGGCGTCGCGTTCTGAGCATCCAAGAGTCATTGTGGATCGCCGGTGAACGAAGTCTGTGAAGGTTTGGAAGTCTACCTTGAAGACTTACCAGAGTGATTGGGCGAGGACTGGGTGTCCTTAGCTCAAGGGTAATATGGTGAAGACACGGTCTTCTGAGTTAAATCTCAGCCTCCCTAACCAGACGTACAGTTGTCACAGCAACTGGAACTGGTCCAACAAATCCTTGTCCTCAACAAGTGACTGGTTCTATCCTCTCCCTCTCTTTACTTACAGTTTGTCTTCGTGAAGTCATTGCCTGCTTGCACTACTTGTTTGACTTCATTGTGTGACTACTATCATTGATTGGCTTCATACTATCTTCCATCCTGATCTTTACTACCTAGCTGATGTTAGTCTTCGTGCTTTCACTTCATTGCATACTTGATTATGGCTTGCTTAGTGTAGTCTACCTTCCGCTGCATATCAATAGGTTCATTTCTATTGTTTGTCTTCAAAACTCTCATGTTTTGAAGACTTTCATAAAAATCGCCTATTCACCCCCCTCTAGTCGATAACTAGCACTTTTAGCCAGGGCTTGCCGGGGAGTGGCTACCTCAATATAGCTGGACCCGTCAAGTACGAGCCAAAGTCAAGTCCAAGCAAAGCAAGACCAAGCCAGAGAAGCCGCTCTTCATGAGATCAAGGGGAGCATTAAGAAGAGCATGGGCTGGTTGGGGGAGCATGGGCGGCGACGGCTTCTTGTGGGGGCGGCATCGTCTGCCCGGTGAAGGGTGGGTCGTGGCACAGTAACTCCGGAACCGGGAGGGCTCCTAGCGGCGGACACCTTTGGATCCGAAGCTCAAGATGGCAAATTCAAAAACATGAGCTCGGGGAAATGAAAGGCTGGCGGTGGCTGACAATAGGTAGCATCCAACTACCAGAGTTGACGGCTGGAGGCTAGCTCGGAAGGTAGGAGGAGCCGAGCAACCTTTTGTGGTTGATGACGTCCCTTTAAAGACTGCGGCTGGTTGCCTTTGCAAGGTACTAGAGGGCGGGGTATTGGAGGGCATTGAATGTTGATGTTTCATGTGTATTAGTGGATGTCGTTTCATGGCAGCGGAAGAGAGAGTGGCGGCAGCAAGCGGAATTGGAAGACGAACCCTGGAAACCTACTGCGAATAGTTATATGGGCTAGCTTGATGTGTACGAGCTTTTTTTTCCCATGGGCTCGCACAAACAACCTTGTTAGCAAATCTTACACCCAGGCCAAAAGATGGTGTCGGGGGCCAGCAGCGAGCGGAAAGAACGAAACAGTATATGTTCACTCGGCGGTGGCAGCTCATTGAGATTTTTTTTAAATGGCATGTAATAATTGTATTTTTATGACAACGAATCTGATTGTATCCCATATATCTTAGGTTGACGTGTACTATTTAGATTGAGATGTGCACCGCACGATTCCTTTGCCACCTAGCCCGTGCGAACCAAGTGGGCATCTACACCAAACTAAATTAAGCATCTACACCAAACTAAATTAATATAAAGAACGCATGCCAAGTGTAAAAAAAAGAGTGTTATTGTAAAAACCAACCATAAAAAAACCAAAAAAAAAAACATGAACTTCTTTTTGAAATTCCTGACAGGAAGGAGAACGGTTCGTAGTACTACACCCGAGTCGTCCCCACGGGGGCCTGGGTCAGCTCGGACCCAGAGACCAGAGCGGTCAATTCGAACCGGTGGCGACACCCCTGCTCCGCCATTGGTACGACTTTGGTAGAGCACGAGGCAGAGCCAGCCAAGGCTGCACACCAAATTGGCGTCGTCGTCACTCCTCTTGCCTCCTCCTGAGTCCTGACCGCCTCTGCCAGCACGCGCTTTTTGGGCCTCCTCGTCCCTCCCGTCCCCTCGTCTCCCTGTCCCGCTTCTCGATTCCGCTCCGACGTCAGATCCGGATGGATCCGCCGCCGCCCGCGGCGAGCCCGCCGTCGAGGCCCCCGGACGGCTCCGCGGCCCCGGAGGCCGCCGCCACGGACGCGTCGGAGGAGACGGGCGTCCCTGCCACCGCCAGCGCCATCGCCGCGTCCAAGGGAGCTCCCGTCACAGGTACGACTCTGCGCGGCGGGCAGGAGGAGGGTTTTTGTGCTTCCGTCCCACCATTGCTGCCGTTCGGTATTCGCTGGACGGAAAATTTCGCGGCTCATCGTGCTATCGTGCCTTGCTTTCGTTTCACAAGAGGCCGCGGTAATCTGCGGTAGTATTTGCCGCTCCCGGGCTCGTCATCCTAGACAAGCCAGTAGTACCTTCCTTTACGATTTCGAATAAGTCAGCTAACATTTGTGAAGCCGTGTAAGGTTCTGAGTTTTCTCATAATGTTTCTGTCAGCAGCCGGAGAAGAGATGTGCAGTTTTGTGGGTTTGTGGTTTTCCTTTCCTGTTTTGTAGGACAACGTTTCTGTTTTCTCTCTTGGTTTTGTACGGTTTGCTATCAGCTTAGCATCTTCCTCTAACATAAAAGCGACACATCTAAACGCTACACGGCCAAAAAAAAAGGCACATTCATACTGTTTATTTTTTACTTGAGCTTCAACCTGGGGTTGGGAAATTTGAGTTTTTGTACCTGAGTAAAGATAAGCTCATTGCATTACTATTATTTTGCAGAAACCACTGACAGTACACAAGCTGATGCTCAAGGAGGCCTACATGACACAGCTATTAGCAATCCGGAGAATGGCAAGGAAGCCGCTATTTCAACTCGAGAAGATTCACCCCGGAATTCAGAAGCACATTTGGGTGATAGTTCAGTGCAGACCACCTCCAAGCAGGCAGCAAACTCAGATGGGACAAGGAAGAGGAATTTTCAGCCTGGAAATAAAGAGGCAGTACATGTTCCTAGTGCTGGCAGCAAATCTCACGCACGTGAGGTCTCTGTGGTAGAAACCAAAGATGCAAGGAGCAAGTTCTTGAAGAAATCCGATGTAAGTTGCTTTCGTAATAATTGCAGCATACCAGGAAGTGGGAAGTACTAGTGTTAGTAGTCCCTTGAAACGCTAATGTTAATATTGATTTTTAGAACGAAGATCCAGCATGTGAAGACAGGAAGAATGCCGATTTGGCAGGGATCTCGGAAGAATTGAAGGAAAACAATAACAGATCTTCTCTTAACTCTAGCAGCTTGAAGGAGGAGAAGAGGCAAAAGAATAGAAGTAGAGGAAAAGAGAACAGTAATCATGTTCATAACACAAGCACTTCACATGATCTTTCTTTGCCAATTAGCACAGGTACCTCTTGTTTGGCGTCGATGGTAACTGAGAACAATACAGAAGCTCCTAAATGCATGGGTTTGAGACTAAAGAAAAATCCAGATGAGGTATCCCTGACAGTAGTTAATGCAGAGACCACAGATGGGGGAAATTTGAATGTAGACAGTACCATTCAAAAGAACTGTGATGAAGTTCTGCCTGGTCCACTTAAAGAGAAAGAAACTGAGAATGTTGCAACATCCTTGGGTTCATGCGTGCTTGACTCCAACCAATGGGCAAGTAGTAATGTGTCTCTGATGCCACCTCAAGGTGTTATAGTTGATGCAGATGTGAAGACCAACTGCCTACATTCATCAACTGAAGAAAAAGTTTATCAGAGTGCAGTTAGTGAAGATGTTACCAAACCTTCTGATCTCGTTTCCCAGCCAAACATCTCAGAAGAGCACAAGAATTTCGGGTCTGGTAAACGTATGAGAGAGGCTATTCTTCATACATCAGTTAATAGTGCTGGAATAGAAAAGGTCTTACCATCTGAAAATCAGAAGAACCAATCGTATCCATTCAATGAAGGCGCAAACTTCTTTCAGAGAGGAAACACAGACCGTAACTTTAGGGCAGATGTTCATCACCGTAGGAACATCTATGGATCAGGAGGCATGGGGAATTCAGAATATGAATTTCAGAGGAACCAGTCACATCCATTCAGTGAAGGTGGAAACTTCTTTCCGCTAGTAAGGGGAGACCCCAACTTAAGGGCAGGTGTTCATCACAGTATGGACATGTATGGATCAGGAGGCATGGGGAATCCAGAGTATGGGTTGCAGAGGAACCGGTCGTATTCATTCAATGAAGGTGTAGACTTCTTTCAGCCAAGAAGGGCTGACCCTAACTTTAGGGTAGATGTTCATCACAGTATGAACATCTATGGATCAGGCGCCATGGGGAATTCGGAGCATGGATTTCAGATGAACCAGTCGTATCCATTCGATGAAGGTGCAAACTTCTTTCAGCCAGGAAGGCCAGACCCTAACTTCAGGGCAGGTGTTCATCACAATATGAACATCTATGGATCAGGCGCCATGGGGAGTACAGAACATGGATTTCAGAGGAACCAGTCGTATCCATTTGATGAAGGTGCAAACTTCTTTCAGCTAGGAAGGCCAGACCCTAACTTCAGGGCAGGTGTTCATCACAATATGAACATCTATGGATCAGGCGCCATGGGGAATTCAGAACATGGATTTCAGAGGAACCAGTCGTATCCATTCGATGAAGGTGCAAACTTCTTTCAGCGAGGAAGACCAGACCTTAACTTTAGGGAAGGTGTTCATCACAGTATGAACATGTATGAATCAGATGCCAGGAGGAATTCAGAGCATGGATTTGGAAGGAGTTATTTGGATCATACCAGTACCGAAAGAAATGAAATGCAG
>NC_057808.1:471503731-471528914 GCF_018294505.1 Triticum aestivum
CTAGGAAGGCCAGACCCTAACTTCAGGGCAGGTGTTCATCACAATATGAACATCTATGGATCAGGCGCCATGGGGAATTCAGAACATGGATTTCAGAGGAACCAGTCGTATCCATTCGATGAAGGCGCAAACTTCTTTCAGCTAGGAAGGGCAGACCCTAACTTCAGGGCAGGTTTTCATCACAATATGAATATCTATGGATCAGGCTCCGTGGGGAATTCAGAACATGGATTTCAGAGGAACCAATCGTATCCATTCGATGAAGGTGCAAACTTCTTTCAGCGAGGAAGACCAGACCTTAACTTTAGGGAAGGTGTTCATCACAGTATGAACATGTATGAATCAGATGCCAGGAGGAATTCAGAGCATGGATTTGGAAGGAGTTATTTGGATCATACCAGTACCGAAAGAAATGAAATGCAGGAGAAAGAACGAACTTGCTTATCAACAAATCACAACAATGACCGGATAAGCCCTTCAAATTTAGCTCAGGCATATAGTGAAAAGCTTAGAATGTCCTTCCCTCCAAGAGATTCCTTGACAGGGTTTCGGAAGAAAAAGCTTCTTATTCTAGATCTCAATGGCCTTCTTGCGGATATCAATGAAGATTTCCACAATGCTCACATGGCTGATGCAAAGGTTCGAAGGAAACTAGGTAAAGTTACTTGTACAATTGTCCGTAATTATTATTTGCGAAAATGCAGATATAGAACTGTCACAGATGATATTAATATAGCACTACACCTTTCTACCAGTCTTCCGAAGGCCTTACTGTGATGATTTTCTCAACTTCTGCATAAAAAATTTCGAGCTAGGTGTATGGTCCTCAAGGAAACGGTACGATTTATTATCCTCAGATTTGTTTTACTTTATCCTCATTGCTCCATGCTTACTTACGTGGGATTTATATTAATCCTCATTGCTCCATGTTTACTAATGTGGGGTTTATAATTTTTCTAGGAAAAATGTTGATTCTGTTGTTGACATCCTCATGAGAGATTTCAAACCACACCTACTGTTTTCTTGGGTAAGTAACAGAAACGAACCTGTGGTAGGTGGGCATGCTCTACTGTATGTTATTTTGGTTCTGATATGTTTTATAACGTTCAAATGGTCAGGCCAGGGATAAATGCACAGTGACTGGACGTAACACACTGGAGAACGTGCACAAACCAATAGTACTGAAGGAATTGAAGAAACTGTGGAATAAGGAAGAACCTGGTCTTCCATGGAAGGAGGGGGACTTTTCACCTTCCAATACATTACTTGTGGACGATTCTCCTTACAAGGCTCTGCGTAATCCGGTATTTTCTCAGCTGTTTTCATATACCAGTGTCTTGTTTAACTGTATCATCTCCATATTTGAATAATGCATATTTTCATGCCTATGTTATGCAGCCACATACTGCCATTTTTCCTCAGCCATTCAGCTATCTTAACCGGAACGACAATTCATTGGGTATGCATTCACCATTTCATGTCAATGTAGTTACCTGTTACACTACTACAGCCTATTGATGCATATAAATTACAATTCCCGATAAGCAGGTCCCGGTGGAGATCTTCGCATGTATCTGGAGAAACTCGTTTTTGCAGATGATGTTGAGTGCTACGTTCGCAATAATCCATTTGGTCAACCTTTTATTACACAGAGTGATACACATTGGAACTTCTATGCTGAAATAGCTGGTAAAGAGTATGGCGCATTAACTTGTGCCTGAACTTCCCACTATGTAGTGAGGCGGACTAGTAGACTGATCTTGTGTCGATTCTTCAGACATGAGGGCAAGTTATAGCATGTTTGTTGTATACCTGACCTCCAAACTAATTTTACCGTGGGTTATGGAAAAAGTTGGTGGATCGAAGATTGGATTTTGGGCACCAACAGTTATAACTTGTACGGATGATTTCAAGTGAATATGAATGAATTTTGAGATGGTGACTCAACTTTTTAAAATTGTTTGTCACCGCCTTGTATTTGTTCAGTTCTTCTTCCAGTTTTTTATGTTTTTTCCTACCAGGGCAGTGCTGTGGGTCTGTGTTGTACTTTTATTTCTTGTACCCATTTTCTTGCTAGCCTTAACGGTTCTACTCCAGTGTTTATCCCGTTTGTTTTGAATTGCTTAAAAAAAACTAGTACTAGATAACATCTACACCACTTCTAAAAAGTAGTATTGCTGCGGAGTATGATTGTCCCATGTGCTTGAACTGCTCTTTGACATTTTTTTTGGGTTATGATATACAGAACATGTATGGATTCATCTTTGTGACACGTAATGTTTCTATGTGTGTTTTAGGAGTTAGTCAGATCATAACATAATTTGCCAAACATGAAATCAAAGCTCGCAAAGCTATATTCACGCATACGAGAATAGCGCAATCCGACTATCATAAACTTAAACTTAATTAAATTATCATCTATGATAGAAAATAATAATAATTTAGTTTAGAAAATTGAACCAGCCTGTTTGTTTCTCCTAATATTATCAGCCATTTAAATTATGGACAAAAGCTTTTTACAAATAATTCCTCCCTCGACACATTTGTTTTTCATTTCAGATGACATTGTCATTTTGAAGGTCATCATTTTCATTCTGCTAGAACGTACTCATAACTAATATTTGGAGTATTTTTAGTACTTCATTTACAACATTTGGCATGTTTTTTTTTAACCCACGACCGTATGTTTTTTTAGTGTACCCATAACCGTATGTTTTTTTTTTGAGACATCCCACAACCGTATGTATATCAGACAAAATCATTCAGCAAGCCCGTCAGCGCAGAATAACTTTTTCCAACCTCATAAAGCCTTTTAAATCTAAATAACCCTAGCCCATTTAACACTGCGGCCCGGACCGGAGCGGCCCAGCAACTAGCCCAGGCAAGACACCCTAAACGCGGAGATCTATAAATAAGAAACCCTAAGCGGCGCACTCCTCTCCATTCCGCCTCCACCCCCGAACTCCAAACCCTAGTAGCGCCGCCGCCGCCAGGTAAGAGGCGAGATGGTGTCCGGCTCCGGCGTGTGCGCCAAGCGCGTGGTGGTGGACGCCCGCCACCACATGCTCGGCCGCCTGGCGTCGATCGTCGCCAAGGAGCTGCTAAACGGGCAGCGTGTGGTGGTGGTCCGCTGCGAGGAGATCTGCATGTCCGGCGGCCTCGTCCGCCAGAAGATGAAGTACCTCCGCTTCCTCCGCAAGAGGATGAACACCAAGCCCTCCCACGGCCCCATCCACTTCCGCGCCCCCGCCAAGATCCTCTGGCGCACCATCCGCGGGTACGTCTCCGGCGACGCCGCCGCGGCCGCCTAGATCCGTCGCCTCGCCTATGCACGTGCGTCGCCGTGTCCATTTGGGTTTGTGCGTTTCTGACGATGTCGTGTTTGGTGGCGCTCTGCAGTATGATTCCGCACAAGACCGCGAGGGGCGAGGCCGCGCTCGCCAGGCTCAAGGCGTACGAGGGCGTGCCGCCGCCGTACGACAGGACCAAGCGCATGGTCATCCCCGACGCGCTCAAGTACGTCGTTGTTCGACTGTCTTCTAGATCTCGGCGTGCGTCTTGTATGTGTGTTTGATGTTGACGTGTCGTGTGGTTTTGCAGGGTTCTGAGGCTGCAGCCTGGGCACAGGTACTGCCTCCTCGGCCAGCTCTCCAAGGAGGTCGGATGGAACTACGCCGACACCATCAGGGTATGCTGTTTCCTTGTCCTGTTTCTTCAGTGCTCACTAGTTGCTAGTGTTCGACTGCTACCAGTGTGTTACGATTAGTTTTTTCTGTCATGCTAACTAAAGTTGTCTAGTTGTCCTAATCTATGAAAGTTCAATCTGATTTGCTGGTACTCTAATAGATACGCGTTCAGCTTCTGTCATATAAGCTCTCCTTGCGGTAAACGATTTTTTCTGCATTAAAAAATGTTTATGCTGATTCCCACAGATTTTAGAAACCAGTCACAGACCATGCTTTTAGTACTGTTAAGAATTTTGTTTGCTCATGCTTGCAATCATTGTGTTACTTATGTTACTTGTGATGTTCTGCTGGCTGAGATGTGCATGATCTGGGTGATGAAGAAAATCGTTCGGATTCCCACTGATTTTTCATGATTATTACAACCAGCTACTTCTGACGGATCATGCAATCTCTGGGATTATATTTGCACATTTGTACTCCTTCATGATTGGGCAATGAACAATACTTTTCTTAGTTTTTTGCAAACCTCCTGGCAATACAGTTTGAATCCTCTTTTTTGTGTTCTGCTGGCTAATTAGATGTGCATGATCTGGGTGATGAATAAACTCGTTCGGATTCCCACTGATATTTCATGATTATTATAACCAGCTACTTCTGATGGATCATGTCATCTCCTGAATTACATTTGCACATTTTTACTGCTTTAGACTGACCGTACATGCATTCCTACATTGGTTATGAACTTTGTTGTTCGGTGTATTCTTTTTGGTTGAATTGCATGATCCTGGGTGATGAAGAAAATCGTTCGGATTCCCACTGATATTTCATGATTAGTGTAACCAGCTACTTCTGACGGATCATGGCATCTCCTGAATTACATTTGCACTGCTTTATAACTGGCCGTACATGCACTTCTTATTTTGGTCGCAACCTTGTTGCTCTTTGTGTTCTATTGGGTTCAATTGCATGCTTCTGCGTGATGAAGAAAATTGTTTGAATTCCACTGATATTTCATGATTATCACAACCAGCTACTTCAGACAGACTATGCCATTTTGTGCTCTTTAAGAGATTTTGCTCTGTTTTGGGTTTCAATTCATTCAACAGTTTTGCTGGTGTTTTATTTTCCTATGAGCCTGTGATGTTATCAAAATATTTGCTACTCTTGATGGGTTTATCCCACTTGATGATCTTAACCACCAAGATCTCTGAGGCTCTTTAGTTCTAGATTAATGTTACAATTACAGTACATCCCCCATTGCCAGGTTTTGTTCATTGTGTGCTGATGTTTGTGCATACCGTTTCTCATCGCTCTTTGGCCTGTATTCAGGAGCTGGAGGAAAAGAGGAAGGAGAAGGCCAAGGTCTCCTACGACAGGAGAAAGCAACTGGCCAAGCTCCGCGTCAAGGCCGAGAAGGCAGCCGAGGAGAAGTTGGGAACTCAGCTGGAGATCCTGGCTCCGATCAAATACTAAGAGATATCAGAGCTTTCGTGCGCCATCAGTTTTGGGAAACCTCTGTCGTATTTTAAGTAGTTTGGTAACTCTGATAGTACAATCTGGTTGGTAAACCTTTGTTATGCATGCAGTTCTGCTACCCTCATTTGAAATTTTCTACCTGGTGAACTGTTCCGTTTATCAAATGTGTGCATTTGGAGATTCTAGTGAATGTCTATCAGGTGATTATATGTTGCTGAAGCCGGGTTTTTTAATTTAGTACAGCATTAGCAGTCCCTTGTTATCGTGGGAAATTTAAAAGTAACGTGTTTCCCTTTGTACATGTCTTTCTCTTTCACTCGTCAGGTTAGCGGCTAGGAAAGTCTAGTAGTGACTACTGTTTTTGTGGGATACTTCTCCTAGTGAGTTCTGTATATGCTGGGTTCCATAGTGATTCTGCGCACAACTCATCAAAAGAAAAGATTTGTGTACTTTATTTATTGGAGCTACCTTTGAAATCTTCGTGTAAAACGAGTTTTTGGGCTTCTCCTAATAAACAACAATTCTAATGACACATGCATGTGTCTACTATCATCATAATAGTTCAAACAATGATACATCAAACTTAAATACTTAATAATTTGAAGGCAACATTTTATGAAACATAACTTATGTTTCCATTCATGATCAGGGTGGCCTTCTATCCGTCGATGCATTCAAGTAATTTCTGCAATTGCCGTTCAAGAGATTCGCGCTGAACTGGTGGTACGTCATCCTCTATGATCATGCATGAAATATCACGCAGGTGGTCATGGTATGTCACAAGCCTTTTTGATGCCAAAAGCATGCAGGATCATGAACACTGCCAAAACGAGTTTGAAAACCCCCAAACGCGCTCGCCCTTCATCCTTTCTACATGCTTCTTTGTCTCCTAGCAAAGTGAGCATTACCTTGGGTCTGATATTGTCTTGACAAAAGTTGCTCTACATCCTTTCTACATGCTTCTTTGTCTCCTAGCAAAGTGAGTATTCTCATTACCTTGATGGTTTGATATTGTTTTCCCAAAAGTTGCCCAGTCCCGATATATTCCATTATGGTGTCCCCTTCATTTGAAGCTCGAAGATATTCTTCTCCAAATATCTTAACGATGGACTTCGTTAATTTCTTCAAACTGTCAATGCAAATACTCTCTTCCATTCATCAATAGAATCAGCTCGACATCCGTATGCAAGCATTCTCACGGCTGCACGATTTTTTTCAAACTATTGTGACCTCGAGTTGCATTTCTTATTTGTTGAAAGAATACACAATGTTCTTCGACGACACGCGCAATGCGTAAGAACAACCTCATTGACATTCAGAATCTTCTCCTGAACGTTTTTGCACCATATACTGGATTCTCACCAAAGTAGTCATCCAATAGCTTCGCGTGACCGGCTTGCTTGTTCCGACGGAGGACAAGATGACCAGGCACTGAACCACCCCACTCCGGCTTCTTGTTTGCAGTCGTGTTTGCATACATAGCCATCACAAGATCGATTTCTTCATCCTTGTCCGAAGACGAGTCGTCAAAAAAAGTTTGAACAAGTGCGTTTATCTACAATCAATAAGAAAAACTATGATAACCTTATTGTCATACACTTTTTTTTAAAACATACAAAAATTTGGGTGAAGAATTTCCTCAAATACCGTCGTCGCGTCGGTTTCTTGAACTAGGACTTGGAGACGGAGGCTGGAGCGGGGCAGCAAAGGAGGCGAAGGAGGGGATGAGTCGAGGCAACAGGGGAGGAGACACGCAACAGGGGACGCTGGCGCTCCCGAGTCGCAGCAGCAGCCGAGGCAGCACACCGGGATCACGGCGCGGGGACCTGGCCTGGCAGAGGCGGACAAGTGGTGGGCTGGCAGGGGGGCAAGGATCGGGGCGGTGGTAGGGGTGTGGCGCACGTGGTGGTAGGTGCTAAACTTTTAGCCCGCCAAAAAGATACAGAAATAATTCTGCTGAAAGAAAATGCCATTTTTACACGATCTCTTAAAGTTATGGCCAATTTACGAGAACTGTCGTTGAGTTTTTTTTGCCTCAGCTTCCCGTAAATGGTTGTTAATTTAGAGATAGGAGAGTTGTTGGATTTGCTTTTGGACCGTAAGAGCATCTACAACCCGGCTCGTTAAATGACCCCTATCTGCATGGGCTGATAGCCCGGTCAGTGATTTGTCACAAAATTGCGATCCAACCGGACTACTCAAACTGGCCCTATACGTCCAGGCTGACTAGCACCCCTCATATCTAGCTCATATCTGAGGCAGTATGAGGAGGCCCGGACACGCCTGGGCGTGTCGGACTAACGGGCGAGACCCTCACGAACACATGTCGAAACCAAGTCGGTCCAGTGAGGACGCATTCATGCTGCCACTCCGGCGAGCTGCCTCAGGGGACAAGTCCGGCTATTTCAGCCGGTCTGCGGCCCCTTAACCCTAGACATTCCCATTTCTACCCTCGCCGTCCGCCGCCACTCCCAATCCGCTCGGAGCTCGCCATCCGTCGGTAGCCATGGCCCACTAGCAGATCACCACCTACGCCATGCTCATTCCGGAGCGCCGGTTGGAGCTCCTAACAGAGATCCAGTCACGACGCGGCGCTCGGATTGCAGTAGGCTTGCTTCCTGACTCTCCGAAGGAGGAGGAGCCGGACGCTGACATAAAGGACTTAGAGCCAAGGAAGGAGGAAGAGGAGGAAGGCAAGGCAGATCTAGCGCCTTTGGCTGCCGGATTCGGCATGAGCGACGCGCTGACCGAGCTTGAGGTAGCCCAAGCGGAAGAGGCAGCCGAGCAGCAAGCCATCGTCGACTCCATCTAGTCGAAGCTTGAGATGGAGGCAAACCACCACTACCTTCGCCAGGCGGGCGTGGAGCTAGAGGAAGCAAGCTGGACTCTGATGAGGAGCCGGAGCTGCGGGCGACAGCTGATGACCAGGAAGCCGGTCCGTCCGGCGCCTGCACGGAGGTCGTCTACATCTTCGATGACGAGTAGAGAGGTGGTACGTAGCTTTTGTGTTGTATGGTATAGTATGGATTGCAGATATGATATTTGAGGTATGTGGTTGCAGCGAACGACACATGACGGGTGACCGGGTCCTCTGCACGAACGCGTACGAGTGTCCGCGTACAAAGGGGCATTTTTATGGCAACAATGCGGCTGCGGATGCTCTAACAGCGTCCGATTGACCTTTAATTCCGAGATTGCACCCGAAGCAAAACTGTTCGGCGGGCATGCTCGGCAACACTCGTCTGCGAGGTTTCCGACGAGCTGCGGACAGTGCGAGCGCCACAGAACACATAACATAGACTCCAAATCCTCTTTCCAGTAGGTACCGACAGAACAGAAATATTCAGCTTAACCATATATAGTTTTTTAGAAGAAGAGGGCCCAGCCCCGATTCCATTGCAAAGCAAAAAAATCACAACAGTACACAACCTCCAAGTACAAAACAGACTCCAGAAAGCTACCAAACAAAACAGTAGATGTCGTGGAATTGTCACGGCAGATGTCCTAGTATGAGGACTTAGTCATGGAGCCATCGCACTAGGTTAGCTTAAAGGGGTTAAACAGGACAAAGGACACAGGAGTTATACTGGTTCGGCCCCTTGCGGTGAAGGTAAAGGCCTAATTCAGTTGGAGGTGGTATTACTTATGCTTCGATTACCAGAGAGCGAATACGCTTGACCTAGCTTTCGATCTGTTCTCTCCTTCCCTAAACCGCCGCCTGGTCGTCCCTTTATATACACAGGTTGACGCCCCGCGGCTTACAGAGTCCCGGCCGGCCCATAACAACGTGTCTGGCTCGGTGACCAAATATACATGCCTTACAATACAAGTCATACATACATGGCGGTTTACACTTATGGGCTTTAAATCGCTTCTGGGCTCTAGGCCATCAAACGAGTCTTCATAGTGAACCGCCCTCTTAAACATCTTTATGGGCTTCATGATATGAACCGCTGTTGGTATAACCCGGCCACTTTAGGGCGGGTCATACCCATTAGTTATATCCCCAACATTAGGCCCCAGTTGATTTGAACTTGTTCATGTCAATCTTCAACACTTCAAGAAAAATCCTTCTTCACTTGTTCTCGCAAGATATTGTAACCCGCCATGATGTCATCTCCTGAAATTGTGGTAACTCGCCATGACGTAACCTGTTATTAATATTACATATGGCCCAAATCTTAATAAATCTTCTCTTTTAATGAACCTCCGAAAATCGAGGCGCTCACGCCGTCACATATCCATTTTCTTGTCTCCTCGATTCCCGCGCATACCACTTATCCTTCCAACCTTATAAATAGGGCCACGGGTCGTCTTTTCACTCTCCCCCTTTGCCTGCTCGTCTTCATCTTCCTCCTCGCAACGCTCCAGCGCGCCCGAGCTCCGCCGCCGTCGACCTTCGTCCACTGCTTCAACTCCGGCCGCTGCATCACCCTGAACGAACCAGAACATCGCGGCGCCCCTCTGCTGTTCATCAGCGTCGGTAAGCATTCACCTTTCTTCTTAATAGATCTGCCTTAGGGTTTCACTGTTCGTCGGCGTTCATCACCGTTCCTCCTTCTCTTTCCTAGATTGCATGGTTTTCATCTGAAAACAACACAGATCTTGTGCGGTAGCAGTTTTAGCACTTGTTTTTTAATATTAGAATATATCCTAATTGCAATAGATCTCATCTGGGCATCCCCACTTTTCTGCTGTCGCCACCTTAGGTTAAGATTTTATTTCATTTCTCTGAACTGCTACAGATCCAAAACGAGTTTACAAACGGACCCAGCTTAGAACTCGGTGGTATCTCGATTCAACGAAGAAGAGGTGCTATCTTCCCCTATGCTTGCTTGCCGAGTCACCCCAAAGATTGGAACCAGACATGGTTTTACTGCAAAGACACCTCTCCGGCTGATGAGAATCCACTGCCGGCCGGGTTAGCGTGTCCAGCGTCTTGACCTAAAGCATCATCTTCCTGAAAAGCTCACTGCTGTTGAACGTGCAAAGCTTGCCTCCACCATTGCAAAGGTCAAGGCTCTGCTGGGAAACGGGTTAACTAGCATTGACTGAGTTTGGTGCTGGGTTTCTTGGCGGATCATACCCTTAAGTCGCCGACCCGGCTTAATGTGTACTTACACGGGTGGTGTGAAAGATCCACTGCGCCATAGTTCCGTGTGTTTAACTAATGAAGCAATCACTGAAATGACAAAGACCCTTCTGAATGAAGAATTAGAAGACTGCAGCAAAGTGGGTCTGAACCCTTTCTGCAAACTTAATCCGCCACCAGATGTGAGTTTCTAAATCTTTTTACTTTTACCTCATTATTCAAATATTCTCTTAACTCAACTCTGATAACTTTCACAGGCTGAATCTGATTTTTGGGAAAAGCAATATGATCATGAAGCTGCCAAAAAGGCCAGGGTTGCCAAGAAAGCCGCCAAGAAGACTGCCAAGAAAAACAAGAAAAAACCAAGTGCTTCCAGTATGTTTGAACTGGACGACAGTTCTGAGTCGGAGGTAGCCCTTGACTCCCTTGGCTCCTTTTTCAATTATCTTATTGACACTGATTATTGTCAGGATGACACGGGGGCCAGCCAAGCAGTTGAAGAAGAGGTAACGATTATTTCCTCCGACTCAGAGCCTTTGCCAAGACAGAAATTTCGACGGGTAACCCGGAAAGTAAGCTTTTCACACCCCTTAGCTCATTTGTATCCTCACTTTCTTTTGAAGCAACAGCAGCACGAAAACCGGCGACAGACTCGGACCAGCGGAGGTGAAGAATTATCCTCCAGCCTACCGAATACTCCAGCTCCGCGGAAACGCCGAAATGAGGTCCTTCCAAACTTAAAACTCTTTTTACCTACTGGCGGGTCACATTTGACAGCCACTTAATTCTTTTGATTCAAATTATCAGGAAGCTTCCCGCTCTTCTTCCGGCGACTCATCACAAACCCAGCTGCCGGCTTTCAAAACTGCCCCTGGGTAACAACAATTACTTTGTATTTTCAACTTCTTATATTCTTATACTTATACTGACTTGTCATAAACCGTGCAGTGGTCAAGCAAAACCTAGTAAAAAGGCAAGGGTGACCAAGCTGGCTGAAAATCCTAAAATCCATGAGCCGGAGCAGCAAGTCCCAGCATCAAACGCTTCTGAAAAACAACCGGAAGAACCTGCTCATGAAGCCCCACCAGAAATTCCTGATCTCTCCCATGGTCATATAGATATCAATCCTTTGAACACCAAATCCTCGAGCCCACTTAAGCCGTCAGAAGAGCATGGTGAAGATGTTATGATTACTAGCACTAGCTTTAGAGAACCGGGGCAACCTACCGTCCTGGCCAAACACTCCGCCAAAGACGAGTTCGTTGAAAGGCGGAAAGTGAGATTTGACATTGCCGATTACTCTCAACTGAGCGTCAGTGAAGTATTCTCTGGTTATCTTAACCAAGTTCATACCAGCCGCGATCTTGAGATTGATATGGTGAAACAGATGCACCAGAAATATGAGGTATGAATTCCGGCTTAAATAAGCTATGCATATCCTGTCAGCCCCCAAGTCTACCGTGTATAATATAATAGAATAGGCTGTAGACTTAGAATAGTAATGAGTATAAAGCATCTGTGATAAAAAATCCTTCAAAAACCCGTCTTTCACTTTCAGCGTTGAACCGGATTTTAATGATCAACATTGCATCCGTAGCCCCCAAGGGCCGGTTTAATCAACATGAATGAACCGGTACTTATCATTGTTTAAAAAAATCAAAACTTAATTGTGTAGCCCCCATGAGCCGGTTGTGTTTGTTCGTGGCACAACCGGGTCATCATAAAGTAGTAATGAAACACGAGCAAATGTGCATTAGCCCCCAAGTGCTAAGTACTCTTGCTTGCAAAGTGCTTGGGACTTGGCCAGATAATCTGTTGTATGAAGAAGTTTTTGGTACGCATTAGCCCCCAAGTGCCAAGTGTTGTTGCTTGCAAAAGGCTTGGGACTTATATTCTTATACCCGGATATGAATGTGATTGCAAATCTGTGCTTGTACAGAATGCCACTGCTCAACTGCAATCTCAATTGGATGATGCCAAGACCCGGCTAAAGAATCAAGAATCTGAGACCCGGAAAGCCAATTCAAAATTCCAATTTAGTATGGCTGTAACGGAGAAGCTGAAGACTGATTTTGAGGCTGAAAAGAACGCCTGGGCTGAAGAAAAACAGCTTTAATGCACCGGGCTGAAAAGGCGGAGGCGGCTCTTCAAGAAGTGACAGCTGAGCTGACCGGTTTAAAACACCGTGTATCCCAGATGGTTTCTGCTATCTTTGGTGAGCCGCCTCATCATCATCAAAATTGAATATCTTCTTTCTATATCATAAACCGCCACTGACCATTCCACAATTGTTATACAGGTCCAAGGAGCAGCAATCTTAGTCAAGACATGCTGGTGAAACTTAAAGCCGTATATACGCTTGTTGAACAGCTATATACCGAAACTCAGCGCACGCTAGCCACGATGTCTCCATCAAATCAAGGACCCAATCTGCTGAGTGACGTCTTGAAGAAATTGTCAATTCTGCCTGCGAGGATTCAAGAGATAAAACGGTCTTGTGCAAGAGCCGGTGCAATGACGGCCTTGAGCCGTGCTAAGGCATGGCTACCAGAACTAGACCCAGCTGAGATAGCCACTGGGTACCCAAGCTTGAAAGAGGATGGCACTTCTTTTGACTAGACAGACTTCGATGCTTGTGTTAAAGAGATACGCTCTCTGGCGACTCTGATTGCTGATGAAACGACTCTCTCAAAATATCAGTCGGCTTATGATGCAGAAAACCAGAAGATGTCCACGCCGGCTTATAAAGTGATGGATTTGATTCCCCCAATCCGTAAGCATACTTTCGCCCCTGAAGTTGATCCGTCCAACCTTATAGATGATGAAGCTGAATTCCAAGATTTGCGTGGCATTGATTGGTCATCACCCAACTTCCAGACGATGGAGGACGAAGAACCGGAAAAGGATGATCCAGAAGCTTCAAGTCGTCCAGACCAGGAAGATTGATCCGCTGGGCGGCTCAAATATTTGAACTTATGCAAACACTTGATCCTTTGGACTCATTGAGTCATGTAATAGGCTAGTAAAACTTTGATCTGTCGTGCCATCGTGCATGTTTTTGTTTTACGCAACACTGTTTGACCCGCCATTTGAAAAGCTACCGTTTGATGCTTATGATGATAATGATTTATGCAGATGAAATGAATCATTATCTTGCACATAAGTAAACACAAGTGCCTTGGCGGTTTACCGCATGGCGGGTCATAATACCTCATATAAAACCACTGGTAACGAAAATAGTGCATAACCATGGTCGGTTTAACCATAATTAAATATACTCCAAAATATCATACCTGTGATATGTGATTTAAACTGCCGGCTTACCATACCAATGCAGTAAGGGTGATAACCCAAAACTTAGGAGACAATACTTCCAAGTGTGTAATATCACCATATCCTGGCGATTTATTTTCAAAGGCCAGGCCGGGTTATCAGAAACCACGGATATACTCAAATATGAGTTGTTATAATTGAGGCTATATGGCCTGAATCATTATTAAATCATATGTCAAGATAAACCAACAAATTTTCAAAAAACGAATCAAAACAAGAAAAACAAGGCTTTCATGGTGTATGAGCCGGACCAAGAGGGATATTCACAGCTGTGATTCGAATACGATCAGGAAGCCCCCAAGTGGTTTGCGGTCATAATTGTGGCATTGCGCCGATCAAGAGGGATATTCACAGCTATGATTCGAATACGATCAGGAAGCCCCCAAGTGACCATAATTGTGGCATTGCGCCGATCAAGAGGGATATTCACAGCTATGATTCGAATACGATCAGGAAGCCCCCAGGTGACCATACTTGTGGCATTGCGCCGATCAAGAGGGATATTCACAGCTATGATTCGAATACGATCAGGAAGCCCCCAAGTGACCATAATTGTGGCATTGCGCCGATCAAGAGGGATATTCACAGCTGTGATTCGAATACGATCAGGGAGCCCCCAAGTGGCCATAATTGTGAAAAAGACTCGTTACTCTTGGAAACGAAACGACAGAGGCCCTGCTTTATCAGGGATGCCGGCTTTATTATAATCATCATAATATATACATTGTCAAGATATGTACATTGTAAGAGCTGGTGGCTCAAGTGTAGTAAGGCCGAAGATGAGCAATATTCCACGGCTGGTGGGTCTCCTCCTCCGACTTACGTGAATCCTTGTGTTCTCGAATGTCGATTAGGTAGTATGATCCATTATTCAGATTTTTGCTGACCACAAAGGGTCCTTCCCAAGGTGGGGATAACTTGCGCATATCAGTTTGATCCTGGATAAGCCTGAGCACCAGGTCACCTTCTTGAAAAGTTCTGGTTTTAACCCGACAGCTGTGATAACGGCGCAGATCTTGCTGGTAAATCGCCGAACGAGCCGCCGCAAGGTCACGCTCCTCATCCAATAAGTCAAGTGCATCCTATCGTGCTCTTTCATTATCAGCTTCAACATAAGCCGCCACACAAGTCGAATCATGACGGATGTCACTGGGGAGAACCGCCTCTGCTCCATAGACCATGAAGAAAGGCGTGTAACCCGTAGATCTGTTGGGGGTAGTATTGATGCTCCATAATACCGAAGGTAACTCCTCCACCCAACAACCCGGCGTCCTTTGCAAGGGAACCATAAGCCGGGGCTTGATGCCTCTTAGGATCTCCTGATTGGCTCTCTCGGCTTGACCATTAGACTGGGGGTGAGCCACTGATGATACATCAAGCCGGATATGCTCACGTTGACAAAATTCTTTCATAGCACCCTTGGATAGATTTGTGCCATTATCAGTTATGATACTGTGGGGAAAGCCAAAACGGAAAATCACCTTTTTGATGAATTGAACCGCCGTCGCCGCGTCACATTTACTAACCGGCTCTGCCTCAACCCACTTTGTAAATTTGTCAACCGCCACCAAGAGGTGTGTCTTTTAATATTTGGACCTTTTGAAAGGCCCAACCATATCAAGCCCCCTGACTGCAAACGGCCAAGTAATTGGAATCATCCTCAATTCTTGAGCCGGCACATGAGCTCGTCGTGAAAACTTCTGACAACCATCACATTTACTGACCAGATCCTCAGCATCCGTCAGCCAATAAAACCCATGCCGAAAGGCTTTAGCGACGAGAGATTTAGAGCCGGCATGATGACCACAATCTCCTTCATGAATCTCATGAAGAATCTCACGACCCTCTTCTGGAGAAACACAACGTTGAAACGCCCCTGTAACACTGCAATAATGTAGCTCTCCATTGACAATTGTCATCGATTTAGACCGCCGGGTTATCTGCCTGGCTAAAGTTCCATCTTCAGGTAACTCGCCCCGGGTCATATAAGCCAAGTATGGGACTGTCCAATCAGGAATAGCATGAAGAGCCGCCACCAGCTGTGCCTCCGGGTCAGGAATAGCAAGATCTTCCTCTGTAGGCAACTTAACTGAGGGGTTATGCAGAATATCCAAGAAAGTGTTAGGTGGCACCGGCTTACGCTGAGAGCCTAACCAACTTAAAGTATCAACCGCCTCGTTTTTCCTATGATCAACATGCTCAACTTGATAACCCTTGACATGACCCACAATAGCGTCAACCTCTCGACGATAAGCCGCCATGAGTGGATCCTTAGAATCCCAAGTGCCAGAAACTTGCTGAGCTACCAGATCCGAATCGCCAAAACACCTCACCCGACTTAAGTTCATCTCCTTAGCCATCCGAAGACCGTGGAGCAAGGCCTCATACTCAGCTGCATTGTTAGTACAAGGGAACATCAACCGGAGAACATAAGAAAATTTATCACCTCGTGGGGGAGTCAATACAACTCCAGCCCCCGAGCCTTCCAACTGTCTGGACCCATCAAAGTGAATAGTCCAATATGTGTTATCTGGCTTTTCCTCAGGCATCTGCAACTCTGTCCAATCATTGATGAAATCCACAAGTGCTTCAGATTTGATGGTTGTACGAGGCACATACTCTAAACCATGAGGTCCAAGCTCAATGGCCCATTTAGCTACCTGACCTGTGGCTTCTCTGTTTTGAATAATATCCCCTAGAGGGGCAAAACTAACCACCGTGATAGGATGACCCAGAAAATACTGCTTAAGCTTCCGGGTAGCCATAAAAACCCCGTACACAAGCTTCTGCCAATGTGGATATCTCTGTTTGGACTCAATAAGGACCTCACTGATATAGTAAACTGGCCGTTGAACCGGATATTCTTTGCCTGTTTCCTTCCTCTCTACCACAATGGCTACACTGACAGCTCGGCTATTGGCAGCCACATACAACAATAAAGGCTCTTTGTCAATGGGAGCAGCAAGAACGGGCGGCTCAGCCAACTGTCTTTTCAAATCCTCAAACGCTTGATTAGCAGCATCACTCCAAACAAAGTGATCTGTCTTCTTCATCATCTGGTAAAGAGGTATAGCCTTCTCACCCAACCGGCTTATGAACCAGCTTAAGGCCGCAATACGACCTGCCAGACGTTGAACATCATTGACACACGCCGGCTTAGCCAAGGAAGTGATGGCCTTGATCTTCTACGGGTTAGCTTCAATGCCTCTGTTGGAAACCAGAAAACCCAAAAGCTTACCAGCTGGTATACCAAAAACACACTTGGTCGGGTTAAGCATCATCTTATAAACCCGAAGATTGTCAAAGGTCTCCTTCAAATCATCAATCAAGGTCTCCTTCTTTCTGGATTTCACCACAATGTCATCCACATAAGTATTAACATTACACCCAATTTGACTATGAAGGCAATTTTGCACACACCGTTGGTAAGTCGCCTGGGCACTCTTGAGCCCAAAAGGCATGGACACATAGCAGAAGGCTCCAAAGGGAGTAATGAAGGCTGTCTTCTCCTGGTCCTTAACTGCCATTTCAATCTGATGATAACCAGAATAAGCATCCAAAAAGCTCAAACGCTCACAACCCGCCGTAGCATCAATAATCTGATCAATACGAGGGAGAGCAAAAGGATCAGCCGGACAAGCTTTATTTAAGTTCGTGTAATCCACACACATACGCCAAGTGCCATTCTTCTTAAGCACCAACACCGGGTTAGCCAACCACTCAGGATGAAAAACTTCAACAATGAACCCAGCCACCAAGAGCCACGGGCCACTTCTTCACCAATGGCCTTGTGCCTCTCTTCATTAAAACGACGAAGAAACTGCTTGACCGGCTTAAACTTCGGATCAATGTTGAGAGTGTGCTCAGCGAGTTCTCTCGGTACACCCAGCATGTCAGAAGGTTTCCATGCAAAGATGTCCCGGTTCTCACGGATGAACTCGATGAGTGCGCTTTCCTATTTCTGATCCAGATTAGCACTGATGCTGAACTGCTTGGATGAATCGCCAGGAACAAAATCAACCAGCTTGGTGTCGTCTGCCGACTTAAACTTCAAGACCGGGTCATGCTCCGTAGTTGGCTTTTTCAAAGATGTCATATCGGCCGGGTCAACATTGTCTTTGTAAAACTTCAATTCCTCTATTGAGCAGACAGACTCAGCATAGGATGCATCACCTTCCTCGCACTCCAAAGCTATCTTCCGGCTTCCATGCACCGTAATGGTCCCCTTGTGACCCGACATTTTAAGCTGCAGATAAACATAACAAGGCCTTGCCATGAACTTAGCATAAGCCGGTCGTCCAAACAGGGCGTGATAAGGGCTCTTAATCTTCACCACTTCAAACGTCAACGTTTCAGGCCTGGAATCATAATCATCCCCCAAATGCAACCTCCAGAGCTATATTACCAACCGGGTATGCCGACTTACCAGGCACCACACCGTGAAAGACAGTATTTGACGGCTTAAGACTTTTATCAGTCAACCCCATGGGACGGAAGGTTTCATAATAAAGGATATTGATGCTACTACCTCTGTCCATGAGTACCTTAGTGAATTTATATCCTCCAACCTGAGGCGCTACCACCAAAGCCAAGTGACCCGGATTGTCAACCCGGGGCGGATGATCCTCATGACTCCACACAATGGGCTGCTCAGACCATCACAAGTAACGGGGAACTGTCGGCTCAACGGCGTTCACAGCCCTTTTATGGAGCTTCTGATCCCGCTTGCATAAACTTGTGGTGAAGACGTGGTACTGCCCACTATTCAATTGCTTCGGGTTACTTTGATATCCAGATTGTTGTTGCTGATTCCCCTGACCGGACTGTTGATGATAACCGCCCTGATTGCCTTGATTGCTTTGGTGACTCTGAAAACCAGAATTAGAACTGCCACCACCGTAACCCGGACCATGAGAACCGGAACCTAAGCCGCTGCCCGGCCCATGGTTGTCCTGGAACAAATTTGAATTTTTAAACTCTCTCATAATTTGGCAGTCTTTCCAAAGGTGACTGGACGGCCTTTCCCGTGAACCATGCTTTGGGCAGGGCTGATTCAACATGTGCTCAAGATTGAGACCTGACCCTCCTACCCGAGGAGGTGGCTTCCCCTTACGACGCAGACCATTATTCTGCGTATTGGTATTGGCCACAAAATCCGAGTTGTTATCGGCCTTGCGCTTACCATTGCCCCCTGACTCGCCGGGTTATGATGCTGGCCCCTGGTGTTGCCACTCTTCTTTCCCTTTCCCATCTTTTCATCATCAGACTCACGGTCCTTGGTACTATCAGAGTCGGCATATTTAATCAGAGCCGCCATCAGTTCCCCCATATCATTGCAGTGGCACTTGAGCCGCCCTAGCTTCTGTTTAAGAGGCAAAAAACGACAATTTTTCTCTAACATGAGGACTGCCGAACCGGCATTGATGTTATCCGATGAGTGCAAGATGGCTTTGACCCGGCGCACCCAATGGGTCGTTGACTCACCCTCTTCTTGGGCGCATGCATCCAAATCCACAATCGACATGGGCTGCTTGCACGTATCCTTAAAATTTTGGATAAAGCGGGCCTTCAGCTCAGCCCACGATCCAATTGAATTGGCAGGCAGGCCCTTTAGCCAAGTACGGGCGGTCCCATCCAGCATTATGGTGAGGTACTTAGCACACATAGCATCGCTGACTTCCAACAGTTCCATGGCCATCTCATAACTTTCAATCCACGCCTCAGGGGGTAAATCGGCTGTATAGTTAGGCACCTTACGAGGTCCTTTGAAATCCTTGGGCAGCCGCTCATTACGCAGAGCCGGCACTAAACATGGTACACCCGTGCTTCTAGTGGTCACGCCTGCTTCCACCGAAGTTGTCGGATAAACCGGAGATGGTTGACGAGCCGTGTGCTGAACCGCCAGCTCGGCCTCTCGACGGGCTCTATCCTGATCCATCATGGCCTGAGTATTACGGGGTGGGTCATGTCCACGGGGTGGGTTACAACGCTGCTCACTATTTGACACCGCTGGGGAGTCCATGTTGTTGGAAATATGCCCTAGAGGCAATAATAAATAGGTTATTATTATATTTCCTTGTTCATGATAATCGTTTATTATCCATGCTAGAATTATATTGATAGGAAACTCAGATACATGTGTGGATACATAGACAACACCATGTCCCTAGTAAGCCTCTAGTTGACTAGCTCGTTGATCAATAGATGGTTACGGTTTCCTGACCATGGACATTGGATGTCGTTGATAACGGGATCACATCATTAGGAGAATGATGTGATGGACAAGACCCAATCCTAAGCCTAGCACAAGATCGTGTAGTTCGTTTGCTCAGAGCTTTTCTAATGTCAAGTATCATTTCCTTAGACCATGAGATTGTGCAACTCCCGGATACCGTAGGAATGCTTTGGGTGTACCAAACGTCACAACGTAACTGGGTGGCTATAAAGGTGCACTACAGGTATCTCCGAAAGTGTCTGTTGGGTTGGCACGAATCGAGACTGGGATTTGTCACTCCGTGTAAACGAAGAGGTATCTCTGGGCCCACTCGGTAGGACATCATCATAATGTGCACAATGTGACCAAGGAGTTGATCACGGGATGATGTGAGTTACGGAACGAGTAAAGAGACTTGCCGGTAACGAGATTGAACAAGGTATAGGGATACCGACGATCGAATCTCGGGCAAGTAACATACCGATAGATAAAGGGAATTGTATACGGGATTGATTGAATCCCCGACATCGTGGTTCATCCGATGAGATCATCGTGGAACATGTGGGAGCCAACATGGGTATCCAGATCCAGCTGTTGGTTATTGACCGGAGAACGTCTCGGTCATGTCTGCATGGTTCCCGAACCCGTAGGGTCTACACACTTAAGGTTCGATGACGCTAGGGTTATAGGGAAAGTATGTACGTGGTTACCGAATGTTGTTCGGAGTCCCGGATGAGATCCCGGACGTCACGAGGAGTTCCGGAATGGTCCGGAGGTAAAGATTTATATATGGGAAGTCCTGTTTTGGTCACCGGAAAAGTTTCGGGTGTTATCGGTAATGTACCGGGACCACCGGGAGGGTCCCGGGGGTCCACCAAGTGGGGCCACCAGCCCCAGAAGGCTGCGTGGGCCAAGTGTGGGAGGGGACCAGCCCCAGGTGGGCTGGTGCGCCCCCCCACCAAGGCCCAAGGCTCATGGGAGAGTGGGAGGGGGCAAACCCTAGGTCCAGATGGGCCTTAGGGCCCATCTAGTGGGGCGCCCCCCCTCTCCTCCCCTTGGCCGCCCCCCTTGATGGGATCTAGGGCTGGCCGCCAGCCCTTGAGGTGGAAACCCTAGAGGGGGGCGCAGCCTGTAGGAGATATGCCCTAGAGGCAATAATAAATATTATTGATTATCTCCCTGTTCATAATTATGTTTATGTTCCATGCTATAACTGATGTGGTTCCCGAGCCCGTATATCCATAAAGGCTCTGGGGAGAACCCATATGCACGTGTGGAATAATAAACGGTAAAATGTATTCCTAGTCGTGCCTCTAAGACTAGCTCAAGTGTTGCATGATGATTATGTTTTCCCAATCATGGGCATGTCTATGCCAAGCAACTTTGAGGGCACAATGTCAGGAAGGACATTTGTGTTGAATCGACCCGAATTGATGTTATGCTATGAGATACATTCGTCACAAGTTAATGATTTATAACACAGAGATAGTTAATGTTTGCATAATTCCTTAGACCATGAGAGTATCGAGTTTCTTCATGCTTGCTTCATGAACTTTGGGGTTTGTTAAATGTCATCCGTAACTGGATGGCTATTACGGCGGCTTACGGGTTCATGGGAAAGTATGTTAAGTAACATGATAGCTCGAGATTGGGATTTGCTCCTCCGACGATGGAGAGATATACTCGGGCCCTCTCGGTGTTACGGTGTCCATCATCGTCTGGCCAGACACTTTGTGATTTGATCACGGGGATGCCGGAACACGAAACGAGAAAAGAGAACAAAACCGGTAACGAGGTAACTAGCATAGTGGACAAGTTGTTGATCCACGGGAATGCCAACATGTCTCACCTCGGGTATTTGTAACATATCGCGAAGCAACAGGAATAGCACACGGCAACTGGAGGTTCACTCGAATATTTATTCGTGTGGGTATAGGGGTCAATATGGGTGTCCATGGCTCCGATGTTGATCATTGATCGGAAGGGGTTCCGGGTCATGTCTATACTTCACCGAACCTATAGGGTCACACGCTTAAGGATCATCTATCTGCTGAATACTAGACAGGGAGTCTGAGAGAAAATCATCGAAAAAGTTTCGGACACCGAAAAGTTTCGGACAGCGGAATCGTACCGCAGAGAGAGGTCACCGGATGAGTTTCGGTGAAACCGAAAAAGTTGTTTCGGGGTATGCCATTAAGTCAAAATGGTTTCGGCACATGCCTGATAATTCTTGGAGGGTGCCAGAATCATTCTGGAAACTTTTTGGAATTTTCAGAAATAAAAACCGAAAATGTTTCGGAGCTGCCGGTACCGCTTTGGCAGTTTTTCGCAGATGAAATTCACTAATCTGAAATTGTTTTAGAACGAATCCAAAATCATTTTAGTGGGTACTGGAATTATTCTAAGACCCACAGAAATATTTTCGGATTTAGTGGACGCGAAAAATTGTCTTCATGAATAGTGAAACGCATTCTTGTTTGCTTTTCGCGGATGAAAATCACTAAACCGAAATTGTTTCGAAACGCGTTGAAAATTATTTTAGTGGGTACTGGAAATGTTCTGAGCCCACATAAATATTTTCAGCTCGAACGGACGCTGAAAAATGTCGTCATGAATAGTGAAAGTGCTTTTTGCTTGGCTTCTTGGAGAAGCCACCTTGAGGGCCTTTTTGGTATTTCCCCCCTTGGCTTCTTGGAGAAGCCACCCTTGGGCTTGGCCTATAAATAGGGGTGGAGGGGGCTGCCTAAAGGATCATCCCTTCTCACATACAAGTGCCATGCATGATCTGGCTTCTCTCTCCCTCCCAGCGAAATAGTTTCGTAGAGCCGAAAGGCTGTCTGGGTTCCGGTGGGAACTAGTTCTCGACGGCGAAGCCCTGCCGGATAGATGACACCGTATGTGTGCAACTCTGTAGAGAGATCGTAGTTTCGGTCTTAGTTCGTGAGTGCCTCCCGAAGGGCTGTCCGTGTGACCGTCCGAGTTTCGAAGGTCCTCCCGAAGGGCTGTCCGAGTGACCGTTCGAGTTTCGAAGGTCCTCCCGAAGGGCTGTCCGCGACACCGTCCGGGGGACTGTTCGACCGCCTCTCGGAGGGCTGTCTGAGGAGCAGATGAGGGTATACATCCTCGCGGTTGGGAGGTTGTAAATCCTAGCTGCGGGGATCTGCACCGCCGATCGTCATCGACTCTACTTCCCGCTGCGCTACGAGTCGGTAACGAAAAAGATCAAACCTTGTATGCAGTCCCCATAGTGGTCCTGGGCTGGTGCGTAGGTCAGAAAATTTTTGTTTTCTGCTGCGTTACCCTTCAGTGGCATCAAGAGCCGTGCTATGCGTAGATGCAGGTTTCGATCTAGAATACATGGAGATGTATGGGTATTGCATAATATAATTAGGTAGTAGATGAGATCTATTGCTGAAAATTATTTATGCGGGTGACAGATGAAATTTGTTACCCGACGTTCTTGTTGCTTACCTAGAATTTGCGTTTGCTCAATCTCGAGACAGCATGGTGGAATTTGACAAAGTTCTGGCAATCCGTGATCCTGATTGATCATGGAAGTGCTATCAGTTCTTTGGGTTCTGCCGTAGTCAAAAGAAAGATGAAATTCGCAGATGAAAGGGCATTGCAGATATTATCTGCACGGGGGTCATGCGTATGACGAAGTTTAGTATGGGGCTCGAGATTTAATTATCTCGTGTTTCATACACCCCGAGATGTTAATCTAGCAACTTGAATAATCATACTTGATGATAAAACGTTGGTCGTTGCGGTTTAAGTCAAAACCTTAGAAGCCACGTAAAATAAATTTTGCATAAACCGATTAGAGGCGTCTAACTTGGTTTTGCAGGATGTGCATGTGATGTGGTATAGCAGTGCTCATACTAATTCGATTATGTATGAGATGACTATATGATGTAATTTGATTAACATGACCTGCGTGTCATGATTCGGCATGATGGCTGGAGCCATATGATTGCACTTTAATGACCTGCGTGTCAACCTTAAGTAATGCATTAATTTTATACGCTATGGAGATAGCAATATTATCTGGTGCATCGACAAGGTGGTGGCAATCTTCGCGAAGGTGAACACCGACGCAAATGCCGAAGACGAAGAAATGAAAGACTTCTCCGTCAGAAAGGGCTATACCATATCATGCTATTATGAATTGCCTAAGATGTTTATCCCTTATGATGCACCCTTCTTGATTGCGCGGTAGTCGCTTTTATTAGGGTGATCTCTCACTTAAAATACCAAGTAGTTAGTGTTCTCCCAAGTGTAGAACCGTCACGGCACCTATCTTTTCGGGGTGCGCCGTGTCACACGGGTACGAACGATTAGAGAAGTGTGAGGCGGGTGAGTTGAGACCTCGCAGCGAGATCACTTGGTTGTCTTGACGTTCAGGCATGACCGTCATGAGCTCGGAACACACGCATCGAAAGATGAACAAGAGTCACATAGAGATGTGATTGGCAAGTTGGCCTACCGGTTGAGATTTTTCGTCATCAGTGGTGTTACACCAATGGCGAACAATTGAAATGTGGGTCTTGTATCACTCACAATCAATTTTGAGAGATATTGATTTGAGTGGGAGCGCACTATTGAATTAACATGTTTAATTCTCAATGCAATTAATTATGAACACTGTCTAAGTGTGGTTTGCATAATAGTTATAGAATAATGGCTCGCATTTCCACCTTCCCTATTAAAATTGAATAGCTGTTAAATATCTGGTTAAAACTTTACGGTTGGTAACGTAATGTGAGGATCCTCCTCAAGAGTGCCGAGAAGGACTTTGTCCTATCGCATGCTTTCGGTATTATCCCACTAATGCTATGGATCATGCGACTCTCGTCCTTCGATCCAAAAGCTAGAATTCTGTTATGGTCAAGTGGAATATGTTTGCTTCCATGAAACCCAAACTTCAAAAGTTGGGATAGTTATATGATATACATGGAACTGAAAATTGTTTTCAGATACAAACAAAGCAATGTTTGTTTGCAAGTATTAGTAAAAGTGTTTACTATGCATTTGACTGTTGGGAAAGGGATCCAGAAGAACGCCTGTCATATAATGAAAGGTGAATAAAACAACAACTTAAAGAGAAAGGAAGTGTCCAAAGGGTGTTAGTATGACTTACACGCCTAGGAAGTCCGGGGCTAATGCCACTCTTAAGTTGGGTGCTTCTTCTGAGAGTAGGAGAAATACTAAAAGTTAAACTGTTAGAAGTATAAAGGCAAAAGGAAAGAAGACTGGAATATCCAGCTCATGTATGAATGTCATACAAGTTTTTGATGTATAGAAGGCTGGTCAAAGATATAGTTCTTGCGAATTATGGTTAAACATGTTAATCACTAATTCTTGGGTATTGTGAGTTCATCA
>NC_057808.1:471528924-471603865 GCF_018294505.1 Triticum aestivum
AAAGAATTGAGTGGGAGGATGGTGGAGACTTGATAAGGTTATTGAACCGTCACTTCAACTAGTGTGTAGCAGGGCACAGGAAGTTGTTCCTGTGGCACCTACACCAATTGAAGTGGAAGCTTATGATAGTGATCATGAAACTTCGGATCAAGTCACCACCAAACCTCGTAGGACGACGAGGATGCGTGCTACTTCAGAGTGGTACGTGATCCTGTCTGAGATATCATGTTGTTGGACAATACTGAACCTACGAGCTATGGAGAAGCGATGGTGGGCCCATATTCCGACAAATGGTTAGAAGCCATGAAATCCGAGATAAATGGATCTTTGAGAAGAAGACGGACGTGGACGGTAATGTTACCGTCTATGAAGCTCGACTTGTGGCAAAGAGTATTTCCACAAGTTCAAGGAGTTGACTACGATGAGATTTTCTCATCCGTAGCGATGCTTAAGTCCGTCGGAATCATGTTAGCATTAGCTGCATTTATGAAATCTGGCAGATGGATGTCAAAAGAAGTTTCCTTACCAGTTTTCGTAAGGAAAGGTTGTATGTGATACAATCAGAAAGGTTTTGTCGATCCTAAGGATGCTAAAAGGTATGCTAGCTCCAGATCCTTCCATGGACTAGAGCAAGCATCTCGGAGTCAGAATATACGCTTTGATGGAGTGATCAAAGTTTTTGGGTTTATACAAAGTTTGTTAGAAACTTGTATTTACAATAAAGTGAGTGGGAGCGCTACAACATTTCTGATAAGTATATGTGAATGACATATTTTTGATCCGAAATGATGTAAAATTTCTGGAAAGCATAAAGGGTTGTTTGAAAGGAGTTTTTCAAAGGAAGACCTGGATAAAGCTGCTTACATATTGGGCATCAAGATCTATAGAGATAGATCAAGACGCCTGATGATATTTTCAAAGAACGCACACCTTGACATGATTTTGAAAGAGTTCAAAATAGATCAGCAAAGAAGGAGTTCTTGGCTGTGTTACAAGGTGTGAGTATTGAGTAAGACTCAAGACCTGACCACAGCAGAAGAGAGAGAAAGGACGAAGGTCGTCCCCTATGCTTTAGACGTAGGCTCTACAGTATGCTATGCTGTGTACCGCACATAAAGTGTGCCTTGCCATGAGTTGGTCAAGGGGTACAATAGTGATCCGGGAATGGATCACATGACAGCGGTCGAACTTATCCTTAGTATCTAGTGGACTAAGGAATTTTCTCGATTATGGAGGTGAAAAGGAGTTCGTCGTAAAGGGTTACGTTGATGCGAACTTTGACACTAATCCGGATGACTCTGAGTAGACCGGATTCGTATAGTAGAGCAGTTATTTGAAATGGATCCAAGTAGCGCGTGGTAGCATCCACAAGATGACATAGATATTCGTAAAGCACACACGGATCTGAAAGGTTCAGACCCGTTGACTAATAACCTCTCTCACAAGCATAACATGATCAAACCAGAACACATTGAGTGTTAATCACATAGTGAGTTGAACTAGATTGTTGACTCTAGTGAACTCTTTGATGTTGGTCACATGGTGATGTGACCTATGAGTGTTAATCACATGGCGATGTGAACTAGATTATTGACTCTAGTGCAAGTGGGAGACTGTTGGAAATATGCCCTAGAGGCAATAATAAATAGGTTATTATTATATTTCCTTGTTCATGATAATCGTTTATTATCCATGCTAGAATTGTATTGATAGGAAACTCAGATACATGTGTGGATACATAGACAACACCATGTCCCTAGTAAGCCTCTAGTTGACTAGCTCGTTGATCAATAGATGGTTACGGTTTCCTGACCATGGACATTGGATGTCGTTGATAACGGGATCACATCATTAGGAGAATGATGTGATGGACAAGACCCAATCCTAAGCCTAGCACAAGATCGTGTAGTTCGTTTGCTCAGAGCTTTTCTAATGTCAAGTATCATTTCCTTAGACCATGAGATTGTGCAACTCCCGGATATCGTAGGAATGCTTTGGGTGTGCCAAACGTCACAACGTAACTGGGTGGCTATAAAGGTGCACTACGGGTATCTCCGAAAGTGTCTGTTGGGTTGGCACGAATCGAGACTGGGATTTGTCACTCCGTGTAAACGGAGAGGTATCTCTGGGCCCACTCGGTAGGACATCATCATAATGTGCACAATGTGACCAAGGAGTTGATCACGGGATGATGTGAGTTACGGAACGAGTAAAGAGACTTGCCGGTAACGAGATTGAACAAGGTATAGGGATACCGACGATCGAATCTCGGGCAAGTAACATACCGTTAGACAAAGGGAATTGAATACGGGATTGATTGAATCCCCGACATCGTGGTTCATCCGATGAGATCATCGTGGAACATGTGGGAGCCAACATGGGTATCCAGATCCCGCTGTTGGTTATTGACCGAAGAACGTCTCGGTCATGTCTGCATGGTTCCCGAACCCGTAGGGTCTACACGCTTAAGGTTCGATGACGCTAGGGTTATAGGGAAAGCATGTACGTGGTTACCGAATGTTGTTCGGAGTCCCGGATGAGATCCCGGACGTCACGAGGAGTTCCGGAATGGTCCGGAGGTAAAGATTTATATATGGGAAGTCCTGTTTTGGTCACCGGAAAAGTTTCGGGTGAAATCGGTAATGTACCGGGACCACCGGGAGGGTCCCGGGGGTCCACCAAGTGGGGCCACCAGCCCCAGAAGGCTGCGTGGGCCAAGTGTGGGAGGGGACCAGCCCCAGGTGGGCTGGTGCGCCCCCCCACCAAGGCCCAAGGCGCATGGGAGAGTGGGAGGGGGCAAACCCTAGGTCCAGATGGGCCTTAGGGCCCATCTAGTGGGGCGCCTCCCCCTCTCCTCCCCTTGGCCGCCCCCTTGATGGGATCTAGGGCTGGCTGCCTCCTCTTGGGGGTTTGGACTCACTCATTTTGAAAAGATTGAGACATGCGAACCATGTCTATTGGTATATATGCATGAAGAAACTCCATGCAGATGGATCGTTTAGACTCACTTGATTATGAATCACTTGAGACATGCAAATCATACCACATGGGCAAGATGACTGAAAGTCCTCGTTTTCAGTAAGATGGAACAAGAGAGCAACTTATTGGAAGTAATACATTTTGATGTACGCAGTCCAATGAGTGCTGAGGCATGCAGTGGATATCGTTATGTTCTTACTTCACAGATAATTTGAGTAGATGCTGAGTGTATTTACTTGATGAAACACTAGTCTGAATTATTGAAAGGTTCAAGTAATTTCAGAGTGAAGTTGAAGATTGTCGTGACAAGAGGATAAAATGTCTATGATATGATCATAGAGATATCTGAGTTACGAGTTTGGCACACAATTAAGACATTGTGGAAAGTGTTTCACAATTAATACCGCCTGGAACACCATAGTGTGATGGTGTGTCCGAACATCATAACTGCACCCTATTGGATATGGTGCATACCATGATGTTTCTTATCAAATTACCACTGTCGTTTATGGGTTAGGCATTAGAGACAACCGCATTCACTTTAAAAGGGGCACCACGCAATTCCGTTGAGACGACACCGTTTATAGAAACCTAAGTTGTCGTTTCTTAAAAGTTTGGGGCTGCGATGCTTATGTGAAAAAGTTTCAGGCTGATAAGCTCGAACCCAAAGCGGATAAATACATCTTCATAGAAAACCCAAAACAGTTGGGTATACCTCCTATTTCAGATCTGGAAGCAAAAGTAATTGTTTCTAGAAACGAGTCCTTTCTCGAGGAAAAGTTTCTCTCGAAAGAATTGAGTGGGAGGATGGTGGAGACTTGATAAGGTTATAGAACCGTCACTTCAACTAGTGTGTAGCAGGGCACAGGAAGTTGTTCCTGTGGCACCTACACCAATTGAAGTGGAAGCTTATGATAGTGATCATGAAACTTCGGATCAAGTCACTACCAAACCTCGTAGGACGACAAGGATGCGTGCTACTTCAGAGTGGTACGTGATCCTGTCTGAGATATCATGTTGTAGGACAACACTGAACCTACGAGCTATGGAGAAGCGATGGTAGGCCCATATTCCGACAAATGGTTAGAAGCCATAAAATCCGAGAGGATCCATGTATGAAAACAAAGTATAGACTTTGAGAGTACTGCTTGATGGTCGTAAGGCCATTGAGATAAATGGATCTTTAAGAAGAAGACGGACAAGGACGGTAATGTTGCCGTCTATGAAGCTCGACTTGTGGCAAAGAGTATTTCCACAAGTTCAAGGAGTTGACTACGATGAGATTTTCTCATCCGTAGCGGTGCTTAAGTCCGTCGGAATCATGTTAGCATTAGCTGCATTTATGAAATCTGGCAGATGGATGTCAAAAGAAGTTTCCTTACCAGTTTTCGTAAGGAAAGGTTGTATGTGATACAATCAGAAAGGTTTTGTCGATCCTAAGGATGCTAAAAGGTATGCTAGCTCCAGATCCTTCCATGGACTAGAGCAAGCATCTCGGAGTCAGAATATACGCTTTGATGGAGTGATCAAAGTTTTTGGGTTTATACAAAGTTTGTTAGAAACTTGTATTTACAATAAAGTGAGTGGGAGCGCTACAACATTTCTGATAAGTATATGTGAATGACATATTTTTGATCCGAAATGATGTAAAATTTCTGGAAAGCATAAAGGGTTGTTTGAAAGGAGTTTTTCAAAGGAAGACCTGGATAAAGCTGCTTACATATTGGGCATCAAGATCTATAGAGATAGATCAAGACGCCTGATGATATTTTCAAAGAACGCACACCTTGACATGATTTTGAAAGAGTTCAAAATAGATCAGCAAAGAAGGAGTTCTTGGCTGTGTTACAAGGTGTGAGTATTGAGTAAGACTCAAGACCTGACCACAGCAGAAGAGAGAGAAAGGACGAAGGTCGTCCCCTATGCTTTAGACGTAGGCTCTACAGTATGCTATGCTGTGTACCGCACATAAAGTGTGCCTTGCCATGAGTTGGTCAAGGGGTACAATAGTGATCCGGGAATGGATCACATGACAGCGGTCGAACTTATCCTTAGTATCTAGTGGACTAAGGAATTTTCTCGATTATGGAGGTGAAAAGGAGTTCGTCGTAAAGGGTTACGTTGATGCGAACTTTGACACTAATCCGGATGACTCTGAGTAGACCGGATTCGTATAGTAGAGCAGTTATTTGAAATGGATCCAAGTAGCGCGTGGTAGCATCCACAAGATGACATAGATATTCGTAAAGCACACACGGATCTGAAAGGTTCAGACCCGTTGACTAATAACCTCTCTCACAAGCATAACATGATCAAACCAGAACACATTGAGTGTTAATCACATAGTGAGTTGAACTAGATTGTTGACTCTAGTGAACTCTTTGATGTTGGTCACATGGTGATGTGACCTATGAGTGTTAATCACATGGCGATGTGAACTAGATTATTGACTCTAGTGCAAGTGGGAGACTGTTGGAAATATGCCCTAGAGGCAATAATAAATAGGTTATTATTATATTTCCTTGTTCATGATAATCGTTTATTATCCATGCTAGAATTGTATTGATAGGAAACTCAGATACATGTGTGGATACATAGACAACACCATGTCCCTAGTAAGCCTCTAGTTGACTAGCTCGTTGATCAATAGATGGTTACGGTTTCCTGACCATGGACATTGGATGTCGTTGATAACGGGATCACATCATTAGGAGAATGATGTGATGGACAAGACCCAATCCTAAGCCTAGCACAAGATCGTGTAGTTCGTTTGCTCAGAGCTTTTCTAATGTCAAGTATCATTTCCTTAGACCATGAGATTGTGCAACTCCCGGATACCGTAGGAATGCTTTGGGTGTACCAAACGTCACAACGTAACTGGGTGGCTATAAAGGTGCACTACAGGTATCTCCGAAAGTGTCTGTTGGGTTGGCACGAATCGAGACTGGGATTTGTCACTCCGTGTAAACGAAGAGGTATCTCTGGGCCCACTCGGTAGGACATCATCATAATGTGCACAATGTGACCAAGGAGTTGATCACGGGATGATGTGAGTTACGGAACGAGTAAAGAGACTTGCCGGTAACGAGATTGAACAAGGTATAGGGATACCGACGATCGAATCTCGGGCAAGTAACATACCGATAGATAAAGGGAATTGTATACGGGATTGATTGAATCCCCGACATCGTGGTTCATCCGATGAGATCATCGTGGAACATGTGGGAGCCAACATGGGTATCCAGATCCAGCTGTTGGTTATTGACCGGAGAACGTCTCGGTCATGTCTGCATGGTTCCCGAACCCGTAGGGTCTACACACTTAAGGTTCGATGACGCTAGGGTTATAGGGAAAGTATGTACGTGGTTACCGAATGTTGTTCGGAGTCTCGGATGAGATCCCGGACGTCACGAGGAGTTCCGGAATGGTCCGGAGGTAAAGATTTATATATGGGAAGTCCTGTTTTGGTCACCGGAAAAGTTTCGGGTGTTATCGGTAATGTACCGGGACCACCGGGAGGGTCCCGGGGGTCCACCAAGTGGGGCCACCAGCCCCAGAAGGCTGTGTGGGCCAAGTGTGGGAGGGGACCAGCCCCAGGTGGGCTGGTGCGCCCCCCACCAAGGCCCAAGGCGCATGGGAGAGTGGGAGGGGGCAAACCCTAGGTCCAGATGGGCCTTAGGGCCCATCTAGTGGGGCGCCCCCCCTCTCCTCCCCTTGGCCGCCCCCCTTGATGGGATCTAGGGCTGGCCGCCAGCCCTTGGGGTGGAAACCCTAGAGGGGGGCGCAGCCCCCTCCCCCCTATATATAGTTGAGGTTTGGGCTGCCCAAGATACATGAGAACGTCTCTCTTTCGGCGCAGCCCTACCCCTCTCCCTCCTCCTCCTCTCCCGCGGTGCTTGGCGAAGCCCTGCGGGATTGCCACGCTCCTCCATCACCACCACGCCATCGTGCTGCTGCTGGATGGAGTCTTCCCCAACCTCTCCCTCTCTCCTTGTTGGATCAAGGCGTGGGAGACGTCACCGGGCTGCACGTGTGTTGAACGCGGAGGCACCGTTCTTCGGTGCTTAGATCGGAATCAACCGCGATCTGAATCGCTTCGAGTACGACTCCCTCATCCGCGTTCTTGCAACGCTTCCGCATCGCGATCTACAAGGGTATGTAGATTCACTCCCCTTCCCCTCGTTGCTAGATTACTCCATAGATTGATCTTGGTGATGCGTAGAAAATTTTGAATTTCTGCTACGTTCCCGAACAGTGGCATCATGAGCTAGGTCTATGCGTAGTTTCTATGCACGAGTAGAACACAAAGTAGTTGTGGGCGTCGATGTTGTCAATTCTTCTTGCCGCTACTAGTCTTATCTTGTTTCGGCGGCATTGTGGGATGAAGCGGCCCGGACCGACCTTACACGTACGCTTACGTGAGACAGGTTCCACCGACTGACATGCACTAGTTGCATAAGGTGGCTAGCGGGTGTCTGTCTCTCCCACTTTAGTCGGAACGGATTCGATGAAAAGGGTCCTTATGAAGGGTAAATAGAAATTGTCATATCACGTTGTGGTTTTACGTAGGTAAGGAACGTTCTTGCTAGAAACCTATACAAGCCACGTAAAAACTTGCAACAACTATTAGAGGACGTCTAACTTGTTTTTGCAGCATGTGCTATGTGATGTGATATGGCCAGAAGATGTGATGAATGATATATGTGATGTGATATGCACTGACTGTGTACCGGCCATGAAGATTGCAACCCGGTTCGGCGGCTCATAGGGGTCCAGAACACTGTCGCCATCGGAACAGCCCCCAAGCCTGTCGTCCTGCAGTTGATACAATGAAGTAGTCTCGCCCGTGGATGACTCACCATCAGAATAGATGGCCGTCTCACCGCCAGACATGGATCCTTCCTCAAATTCTGCCCCATGGATGAATCTCACGAAGGCACGTTTCACGGCGGGCTGAACTCGGTCAGGTTTCGCACGTTGAGCCGTCTCGATGATGTCGGTGCAGATGTCCGGCTCAGGGCCCGGTTCGCCGATTTTTTCGATGAAGACGTGGATTCCACCGAAGGGGACCCGGTACCCGTACTCAATTGAGCCGGCTTCAGGGCCCCAGCCTGCATCGTCGATGTAGAGCTTGCCACGATGACTCTTGGTCATCCGGCCCACAGCATATCCCTTGATCCCTTCGAAGTTGCCCTTTAAGAACTCGAAACCACCGTGCGCCAGCCCCACGGTGGGCGCCAACTGTCGTGGAATTGTCACGGCAGATGTCCTAGTGTGAGGACTTAGTCGTGGAGCCATCGCACTAGGTTAGCTTAAAGGGGTTAAACGGGACAAAGGACACGGGAGTTATACTGGTTCGGCCCCTTGTGGTGAAGGTAAAGGCCTAATCCAGTTGGAGGTGGTATTACTTATGCTTCGATTACCAGGGAGTGAATACGCTTGACCTAGCTTTCGATCTGTTCTCTCCTTCCCTAAACCGCCGCCGGGTCGTCCCTTTATATACACAGGTTGACGCCCCGCGGCTTACAGAGTCCCGGCCGGCTCATAACAACATGTCCGGCTCGGTGACCAAATATACATGCCTTACAATACAAGTCATACATACATGGCGGTTTACACTTATGGGCTTTAAATCGCCTATGGGCTCTGGGCCTTCAAACGAGTCTTCATAGTGAACCGCCCTCTTAAACATCTTTATGGGCTTCATGATATGAACCGTGGTTGGTATAACCCGGCCCCTTCGGGGCGGGTCATACCCATTAGTTATATCCCCAACAGTAGAGGAAAAAAAACGCGACTAGCTACCTAGCTATTACATGGGAAAAGCCTCAGGCTCAGCAACAGGAGTACTTGCTAGGACAAAGACTAGTCACCTCTTTCCAGAAAGAGAGGCCAGAAACTAAAACTAAATAGACGAAGCCCGCCATAGTTCCTTAGCCTGGATCCGGCCATAGCAGCGGTAACGGAGCTCTAATCAGGATCTCCAACTCCCGCACCATGTCCTGGACTTGTTTTTTAACAGGGTCTGCAGCAAGCGGTTCCCATCGAGCAGCGTATGAGGCAGTCTTGCGCCAGAGTACCTGTATATTAGTCCATTTGACTCGATTAAAGACAAAATCATTCCTGGTATTCTAGATGGCCCAAAGACTGGCTGCATGAATGATATTAATAGCAGCCATTTTATTTCCTCCAGACCAGCAGTCTGCAATAGATAACATATTGGCTGACCCTTTATATCTAGTAATACTGGCTATGTTCTTCCAGAATTCAATCGCAATGCCACAGCCAAAAAATAAATGATGGCAGGATTCATTGATCAAACAAAAGGGGCAAGTAGCGTCAAAAACACTTTGCCTTTTACCCAAGTTGTCTCTAGTTAGAATCTTGTTCTTGACCACCAACCAAAGAAAGATATGAATCCTGGCAGGTACCTTAATATTCTAAACCACAGGGGTGTTATTAGGCAACACACCCCTAAAATTAACTACATTATATAAAGATTTAACAAAATAAACCCCACTGGAATTAAGATTCCAGACTAATGAGTCTTCTGCCTCAGAAAAAACAATAGATTTAGCAATCTCCAAGAGCTCAAACCAAAGAGAGAGAAGCTCTTTGGAGAAACATCTCCTGAAGGTGATTTTAAGGTTAGAACCATCCCACACTTTCTCTATGGTGCAATCATGCTCATTGGCAAGTTTGTATAAATCCCAATAGAGAGTAGCTAGGGGGGCCGAACCAAACCAATGATCCTCCCAAAATCTAACTTTCTTGCCATTACCAATACTCTAGGAATACCCAAACTTGGTAGCTTGGGCAGCCCAGAGGACACCCTTCCAAAAGGGAGAGGCACCTAGGGAGGGGCAAGTAAAAATGTTGGGGGACTGGGTGTTGTATTTAGCATCTATAATATTTTTCCAGATCTTCCCCTCATCTTTATTATATCTACTGACCCCAAGAGGCTAATAGGCATAAATTCATATAAGAGAGGTTAGTAATCCCCAGGCCTCCATAGGCTTTCTTCATAGTCAAAGACCCCCAGCTAGCCAGATGATATTTGTGATGAACTTCATAATCATCCCAAAAGCAATGAGCTAGTTGAGAGTTGATGAGCTTAATAGCCCACTTGGGGAACTTGATATAACCCATGAGGTAAGAAGGGATGTTGGCCAGGCAAGCTTGGACTAGAATCAGCCTCTTACCAAAAGAGAGGAGTCTCCCTCTCTAGCCAACAGCCCTCTTGATAATTTTGTCCACCATAGGCTGGAGATCCTCTCTTCTAAGTTTAGTATAATGAAGAGGGGCACTGAGGTACTTAATAGGAAAAGTACTCAATTTACAGCCTAGAGACTGGGCAAAACTAATAGCATCATCCCTATCTATATTGATAGGAACCAGATCACACTTATGAAAGTTGATCCTCATGCCAGATAGTTGCTCGAAACAAGCAAGCAACCACTTTAAATTCCTAGCATGATCTAAGTTATTATCAAGAAACAGCAAAGTGTCATCAGCATATTGCATGCTAAAAACACCAGCTGGGTTTGAAGGAGGGAAAACCCCAGCAATCAATTACTGGTTGGCTGCCTTTGCTAGTATTCTAGTGAATACATCAGCGGCAAGATTAAAAAGCAAAGGGGAGGCAGGGTCACCCTGTCTCACACCTTTGCCAGTAATGAAAAACTCACTATTGGTGTCATTAATCCTGACCCCAAAAGAACCATTGTGAAGCAGAGAACCTAATTTATATATCCATTTAGGACCAAACCCTCTCCTTCCAAGCATATTTAATAAAAAATCTCTATTAACCATGTCATATGCTTTCTCATAGTCAAGCTTAAAGCAAAAACCCTGCAGGTGGTTACTAGCTACGGCATGCACCACCTCATGGGCTGCAACAAAACTTTCTAAAATAAACCTACCTTTAATAAAAGCAGTTTGGTTAGGAGAAATCAAGTCATTGCAAACTGGGCCAAACTTATTAGCAGCACACTTAGCAAAGATCTTGAAGCTGCAATTGATCATGGCTAGGGGTCTGAATCTGTCCAGAGAGACATCATTAGGTTCTTTTGGAACAAGAGTCAGAAGGGAGAAATTGAGTCTATATAAATCTAACTCACCCTTTTCCCAATCTCTGAAAAGTGCAAAAAGATCACTCTTAATGAGATCCCAAAAATGTTGATAAAACAGAAAAGGAAAACCATCTGGGCCAGGGGCACCTTCAGCATAAGAGCCGAACACTGCATTTTTAATTTCTTCTTCAGAAAAAGGTTTTTGAAGGTAAGCAATATGTTCAGCAGTGGCCATACTGGACTGGTCCCAAAAGTCATCTAACAAACTTAAATTAATGGAAGGGGAGTAACCAAAAAGATTCTTATAATAGGCAACTGCACTAGAAATGATACCTTCAGTGTTTTCCACTGGGCCATCACCAGTTTCCAGAACAGCTATATGCTTCTTCCTCCTCTTCTGATTGGCCAGGGCTTGAAAGTAGTCAGAGTTCAGGTCCCCCTCTTTGATGTCCCTCTCTCTAGCTCTCCGCCTAGCCTTGATTTCCTCTTTCTTCCATGTGTCATTTAGCTCACCTGCAATCATTTTCACTCTAGCTTTAGCATCAGGGGAAAGAGGTTGGGATTCTGCAAGAATATCTAAACAATTGTATTCAGCAACCAGAGCTTGCTTAGCCTTGTTCTGAGAGGCCTCATAATTGAGGCTCCACCCTTTTGTGGCTTTCCTAGTGTTTCTAATTTTAAACTGCCAGATATCAATAGCAGAGGAGTAGTGACAATCAGTGTTCCAAGCTTTGTGAACAATCTCATCAAAACCATGAACCTCTAGCCACCATTTCTCAAATCTAAAGACTTTATTCCTGGGAATAGCTATGGCATCAGTATTGAAAATAAGGGGGGGTATGATCACTCCCAATCCTAGGCAGAGCTTTAACCTGGCTAGCAGGGAAGAGCCTTTCCCAGTCAGCAGAAACAAAAACCCTATCTAAAGCAGCCATGACAAGGTTATCCTGGTTATTGGCCCAGGTATATTTCCTGCCCGCATTCTTAATCTCAATGAGCCCAAATTTATTAATCCAGTCATTGAATAGATCAGCCCAATGCTGGTTAATCAGGCCTGTATTCTTATCCTCAGCAACTCTAATCAAATTATAATCACCTCCTACAATGGTGGGACCAGCCCAGCCATCTAAAAGCTTATAAAAACCCTTTCTAAAGCAGCCATGACAAGGTTATCCTGGTTATTGGCCCAGGTATATTTCCTGCCCGCATTCTTAACCATATATAGTTCAGTGATAAAAATAAACTCTCCTACCGCAACAAGCCATCACTCGGGCCTCAGCCAGCCACTTGATCGAAAGAGGCAAACGGTAGATCCGGCCACGCAAAGTCACCACAAGGCAAGTGGGGTGCCGTTCTACAGGTAGGTTTTTTTTTTCGCATAGTTCTACAGGTAGGTTGCTTGTGGACTTGTGGTGCTCGCGCCGCCGCCTTCACTCGGCTCATCAAAAGCTGATGGCCTACCTGTCTCTCGATCCAACCGCACGTGCCACAACACCCGATACCTATCGTATTTATTGCAATAGCATCTCGCACGTCTAAATCAAACCGATCCTTGAGCATACTTTCGTGATCATGGTGTTGGAGTGGAGATGTGAGAAATCAGCATCAAGGACTCCGTGGCCCAATGGATAAGGCGCTGGTCTACGAAACCAGAGATTCTGGGTTCGATCCCCAGCGGAGTCGAATATTTTGGTTTTCTTCCTTCACATTTTTTTGAACTATTTACCACCTTCTGTTCAATATATCATCAGATATTTCCTTCACTCAGCTAATTTTTTCCCCTTCACTGTCAATATTATGCATCTGTCGTCCGTTTGAAGCAGCGGAGTCGAATATTTTGGTTTTCTTCCTTCACATTTTTTTGAACTATGTACCACCTTCTGTTCAATATATCATCAGATATTTCCTTCACTCAGCTAATTTTTTCCCCTTCACTGTCAATATTATGCATCTGTCGTCTTTTCCCCTTCACTGTCAATATTATGCATCTGTCGTCCGTTTGAAGCAGCGGAGTAGAATATTTTGGTTTTCTTCCTTCACATTTTTTTGAACTATGTACCACCTTCTGTTCAATATATCATCAGATATTTCCTTCACTCAGCTAATTTTTTCCCCTTCACTGTCAATATTATGCATCTGTCGTCCGTTTGAAGCATGCCACTACTGCGCGCTGCTCTGCCCAGAATACTCAAATTATCTGTCGGTTGCTGTAAGTGTAGGAAATGATACGCACTATTTTTTAGATGAAGATGTAAAAGGCCACATGGCCCTGCTTTTTCTTTTAACAGAAAGCAGCAAGGAAACGATATGATGTTACAAAGGCTTCTGAAAAGCAACATGTTAACTAATCAGCGACTTTTGATAATAAAATCCCTGCGCTCCGGCCACCAATAGTTGAATGATGAGCTTCATCATATGGCCTTGCTCTGGTTCCCATTTTCTTCCACGGAGGCCACTGGACAAGGCTTTTACTGTGTTTCGTGGATTGCGACAGAACTCCAGCAAGGCCGCTGAACGACGACGAGCAATTGTTTTCATAGCATCACATCGCTGCAAAGGGAGGGGGAAGAAGGGCGCAACCATGTTAAAAAAAAACTGTACACAAGAACCCTCGAGGGGGCAGATGTCATGGCAGGAAACCAGGATATACCATTTCAGGGGAAGGTTGTTACGTACAGTGATGCTAGGCGCAGCAGTACTTCCCCTCGGAGTCCCTTCGAGCGGCCATTTCAGCGGCACCGCTATGCCGTGCAGTAATCCAATCTTGCACATGATGCTGGTCACCGACCACATGACTGGAGGACATGACATGGATACCAGGAGTATCCTTGGCAGTTGTGGTCAAACAGAATCCTCAACAGCCTACATGCAGGAAATCAGAGCTTCAGTACTTAATAGAAAAGATGCCATGGATTCATGGTGTGCCGAATAAATAAACCTATCACAAACGTGCATTCATAGTTTTCCATTCCAAATAACTAACAGCACCATATTTTATAAAATAATGCAACCGAAAATTGGCATGTAGCATCAACATTTCAATATCATCTAGAAGAACCAGTCAATTATATATAGCCTATGTACGAACCATGCGGAAGGAATATAGACTTACTTTAACAGCAAATCATCTGTTGATCAGGATCAACGAATTCATCCCTCTGATACTGCGGTTGCTTTCTGCAGGCACAAATTTGTTCATCAAGTATCCATAAAAAACATTGTTTCTTAACAAAAGGGCCATAGAACAGTCTAGCATACATAGTTAACATAAAGGAATTAATTATGGTTGCTAGTGATCACCAGTTTTAAGTTCAAGTTTCGAGTGCACTAAGTTTGTTGAAGTACCAATAATGATCGGAATACAAATGAAAGATGGAGATCACAAAAACTCACAAATGGTACAGCCTCTCACATCAATTTCATAGGATTATGAATCATGACATACTTCTACCAGAAAGCTATTGCGCCTATTTCCAAAATTGTATTAAGCAAGCTAGATACTCCATGTATGTGAACACCAAACAATTTAATAGGGGCAGATATATTATAGGTTGACAAGAGAAAACAATATGATCAAACTACGGACAACATAAATTAACAGCATTCAAACACGAGCAGTTGAGCAAAAATACCAAATGAGAAGATTTATTCAGAACTTGTCTTTTATGTGCATTCACAGTTCCTAAAATACAGTTGCATGCGATATAAATACTGCACCACCAAAAAAACGTATTCATATCCATCAATTTTTGGTTGAGAAGTTAAACAAAATGAACTTCCAGGAAAGTTTGCTCAATTTACCTTACTCTCAGTCTTGAGACGTATGTCATACTAGAGTTGCAAATCCTAGTAAGAGGGCGGCCTGAGTTCCTTTAGTCGCCGAACAACTTGCTTCATTGTGGGCCTAGAAGAAAGAGAGTCCACAGTGCACTTGATACCGAGGTGCAGAATCTCAACCAAGTCATCATGCGGAGCCACATCCCACAGCCCTTCTATGAAGAACTCACGAGCTCGGCCCTTCTGCAGAAGCATGCAAGCCCAAGCAACTATGTTGAATCCATTTCCATACGGAGAAAAGGAAGGGTCCAGTGCTTTCTTGTCTGAAATAAGTTCAAGCAGTACAACTCCATAGCTGTACACATCAGCCTTATCAGAAACACGGCAAGTCATCGCATACTCTGGAGCAACATATCCAAAAGTACCCGCGACACCGGTGGTTGCATGAGTTTCTGAATTCCCAAGTAGTCTTGCTAATCCAAAATCAGAAAGGTATGCGGTGTACTCATTGTCAAGCAAGATGTTGCTTGGCTTCACATCCCGGTGCAGAATACGTGGGACACAGTTATCATGAAGGTATGCAAGTGCACGTGCAACATCTAGAGCAATTTTGTGAAGCATTCTCCAATCAATTGGTCTCTTTGCCCTTTCTTGTATGAACCTTTCCAAGTTACCGCCGGGCAGAAAATTGTATATTAGAAACATCTCTGAATCACTGAGGTGGTACCCTATGAGTGTTACAAGATTGTCATGCCGACACCTTCCAAGAGTTTTCACCTCTGCTTGGAACTGCTGAATACCTTGGAACCTTCCAATAGCGAGCCTCTTTATTGCCACCAGAATGCCTGGTGCAATCTCAGCTTTGTATGTTGCTCCAAAGCCACCACTTCCAATGCAATTGCTTGCATTAAAACTGCCAGCAGCGCGTACAACGGTCTCATATGTCAAAGGAGCACCAATATCCACAAAAACAGTCACTTCCCTTCTCCTGTTAGAACGCCTTGATGGTCTTGATGCACATTTACGAGTGTAAATGTAAAGGATGATCAGGGCCAAGAGAACTGCAACAATCGCTGATGCTGAGGTTATTGAGGCAATCTCTATTTTGGTGAAGCCTCCGCCATCGCTGGGTGTATTCTCAGGTTCTGGACTAGCCTCATTCTCACTGAGTGCTCGCACATTCGAATGCAACGGCCCAGCCAAGTTATTGAATGAAATGTTAAAAACAGCCATTGATACTGAAGGGGTAAGATCGGCAATGTTTCCAGAGAGCTCATTATTGTTCAGCAGAAGTGTCGTGAGACCTCTCAGTGTCACAACATTACTAGGGACATTCCCAGACAGAGAATTAGATGAGAGATCTAAAACCTCCAGCGATTCCAATTGCCCCAAAGAGGACGGTATCTGACCACTGATATTGTTTGCGGCTAACGAGAGAAATTTCAAGCTCTTGAGCTCTTTCAAACTGGCAGGTATTTGACCCACCAAAAAGTTTTTGCTAATGTCCATCTTTACAAGAGCACCCAACAGACCAATGTTAGCAGGCAACACTCCTGAAATTTGATTCTCGGCTAGAACCAAAACTCTGATGGCATGACATTTTGAGCTGATTTCTTCTGTGAGCTCACCAGATATCTTGTTGTCTCGGAAGCTGACGATCAAACCATTTAAGTTGCTGCACTGTTCCAACAGAATTGCAGCCAATGATCCAGTGAAGTTATTGTGATCAAGAATTAATGCATACAAGGTCCTGTTTCCATATCTGTCTGCACTAAGTGGCAAGGATGTAAGACGGCCTCCAAACTTGTTCTTCGCAAAATTATGGTATACAACCGAACACTCTCCTGATTCACAGTAACCCAGTGATAGCTCTGCTACAGCTCGGGACATGAAGGGTGAAGAATAGCCAGATGTCACGCCATCCAGCGGTTGCTGCGATGCACACTCTTTGTTCACAGACGCTGGAATTGAGCCTGAGAGTTTGTTGCCACTGACATCAAACACATCCATACAATGCAGATGAAGATTTTTATCAAGCGAACCGGACAATCTATTGGAACTGAGGTTGAGAAACTTGAGGTTTCTACACTGCCCTAGCTCCCTCGGTATCACTCCAGCAAGTAAATTACCTCCGAGATTAACCATCTCCAAACTATGGCAGATTCCCCAATTGCTTGGGAGATTTCCTTGCAGGCCTGCCTTCGGCGCCCATAACAACCTAAGCTTTGGCAAAGCTGTCACACTCTCCGGAAGCTCTCCCTCAAAGAGATTGAACTCATGTGGTTTCACTGCATCAAACTGGCTCGACAACACGAGAACGGACAAACCCGAGCAATTCCCTAGCTCCCTGGGCACCAGACCGCTCAATCTGTTACCCGATACGTCCAAAACCCGCAGCTTGCTCAGTCGTCCAAGCTCTGGTGGGATGGAACCGTCCAACATATTGGAGAAGAGGCGCAACGAGCGGAGCTGTGTGCAGCTCCCCAGAGCAGAGGGGATGCTCCCCGCAAGAAGGTTCCGGGACAGGTCGAGCTGCCTCAACCTGGGGAGGCCGCCGACGACCGCTGGCACGGACCCGTTGAGCCGGTTGCCAGAAAGATCCAAGAACTTCAACTCCGTGCAGCTGCAGAGGGAGGCAGGGATCTCGCCGCTGAGCGCGTTGGAGGAGAGGTTGAGCACCCTCAGCCGCGGCGGGAAGGCGCCCGGGAGAGCGCCCCGGAGCGAGTTCCCGGCGAGGTTGACCCCCTCAAGCTTCTCCAGCCGCCAGATCTCCGCGGGGATCTCGCCGAAAAGGCCGAGGGAGGGCAGGGAGAGCTGCTTGAGCTCGGTGAGGAGCCCCACCGACGTGGGCAGCTGGCCGGCGATCCCGCTCCCGCTCCCGCGCGGGAAGCTGGAGGGCACGTGGAGGGCGACGACCCGGTACCTCGCATCGCAGGCGACCCCCGGCCAGGAGCAGTGGTCCGCGCCCGGCGACCACCGGCGGAGCAGCTCGGAGGAGGGGACGGCGTCCCTGAGCCGGAGAAGCGCCGATCTGTCCCGCTCCCGGCCACGTGGCGACGGGGACGTGGAAGAGACGGAGACGGCGAGCAGCAGCAGGAGCAGCAGGACGGCGGCGGTGCTCCGGCGAGCGGCCACCATCTCCGCCCAGCCGAAGGCGACGGGCGGCCCGGGGGTGCTGTGCTGTGGTTGGTGCAGCGGAGGCGACGACCGACGAGGGAGGGGGAGGGGCAAGGCAAACTCACATGGGGAAGAAGAAGAGCCCGGGCGCGCGCGCGATATCGGGAGACTCGGAGGGGGCGGAGGCGATATTTTTTCTGCGCCTTGTCTGTTGTCTCCCTCCGTTTTTGGTTGGTGCTGCTGGACTGCTGGTGCCGGTCCTCCCTCCGCTTCCCCTTCCGGTGGGTGCTTCCTTCGCTGCACTTTCCTCGTCGCCTCTCCCGTCCTCGCGCTGCCCCTCCACTGATAATTCGTTCATTCCCCCTTCGTCCTCCCTTTCTTTATTTTTTATTTATTAAATCGTTTGGGATTGGAACAGGGAGGTTGACCGTATTGCCCTCGGAAAGATGGGTTTTGTTTGCTGATGAGGGAGGGCGTGGCTGCCGGTGCCGGTGCCTGACCAAGCGTCCATGCTTTTGGGTTTTGACCAGGTCTTGCCTGCCATGCTCCCATTTTCTTTGGGTGGGATGTGGATGGGGTTAAAGCAGGATCAGTAGGAGGGTTTCACACATCATTGGAACCACCGATCTGGAGTACTTTTTATTTTATACTAGGAAAAAGAGTTTATGTTTAACATCTCAGTTCCCATTTTTTGTGACTAAACAGTAACGGCCTCTTCGAGTCACGGGATTTCCCAAACGCGGGAATAGAAACGTAGGAATAGAGTGGCATGGCATCATCGGTACTACGGGATTGTGAGGATGTTTGATCGTGCACCGAAAAAAACAAAGGATTCTTTCAAAAAAGTTGGAGTGGATGAAAAGTTTTCTACTCCCTCTCATCCATACTAACTGCAACTGATCCAGTACAAAGAATACTAAGGAAAAACTCATATGGTTTGCGATGATACGAAACAAACAACCCATATAGGCAAAAGAAATCCTAAGGATTAGAATCCTCCAAAATTCCTTTGAATAAGTTTTATTACTACAGCCAACAACCTCAAAGACATCACCGTCAACACCCTAGCGAGATGCCTCCAACAATACTAACAACATGCAATAAGTGACGAGAGTAATTCATGTGACCAACAATACTATGAAGGAAACCATAGGCAATGATTTCACGATTGGTTTCTTGAAATCCAATAAAATCAAGTTTGTATATAGTAATTAAGTCTGTGAGGCGCTGTGTTTTACCATCTTGACCTAAACCACGTATGTTTCAAAACATTCCTATCATGATATCTTAAAGGGGTGAGACAGATCGCAAGGCTGTGACTTAGCTGCATTATCTGGCAAAACTATAGAATTAAAAGTGCCCCCGATCTATATTTAGCAAAAATGCAAACAACAAGAGTACAAACTCTAGTCTCAGAAAAACTATCATCATCAAGCACATTTGGTAAAGATATCTCAGGGTTTTGAGTAGAAAAATCCAGACAACTTAATTTTTCCAGGGTGACCATGTTACTAATGCTTTTAGTTTTATCATAGCAGTTTTTTACCAATAATAAAATAATATGAAGAGCACATGCATGATTACCCAAAGTAGAGCAAGAAAACTCAATATATGACTTGCCTTCAAAAGTAGGGGCTCCAAAATTTTCTTCATCTTGTAGGTAGCAACTTTAGCCATGATGATTTCACTCTCATGGTTCCTGGTATTAGACCTTTGTATAACCACTGGACCCCACTTGCTAGTGTTAACACAAGTTTCTTCTCACGCAAGACCTCCTTCAGGAGACAGCTGCCATGAACATCATATGCAGCAAGTTGGGCAGATTTTCCAATAGACATCATTTCCAAAGCATCAAGAACGGCCCCCCCAAATACTTCCATTTCATCTTCCGAATAAACTTCATTATCATCAATTTCAGGACCAGAATCACCCACATGCTTGAGGATCTCAGAGCGGTTTACCTTTTGGATGGACACAGGGGTATCAACCACATTATGAGCGGTTTTAACCTAAAGAGGGGTTTTTGTACCCTCGTTAGGGTCAACACGCATCTTCTAGTCCAATCCAATTCAGCCACAGTGTTAAAAACAACACTATGTGTAACAAGCTCAGGAACAACAGGAACCGTCCCAACATTAGCAATAACATGTTGAGAAGTAAAAACTTCAGAAAAAAGGTTGGGTGAAACTCCACACCAGGCCAAGCTGTTTTCCAAATGGGCCATCTCTCCTACTAGTTGTGTCAAGTTCATCTGTGGGTTCCTCGTCATCTTTCAATAAGTCTTTATCAACTGAATCATCACCTAATGCTTAAAGATTCACAACCTCAATATCATCAGGACCAAGAACATCATTAGGATCATCTCCTCCCATTTGTTCAAAACATTCTATAGTAAAGAAAATAGTTACAACCTCTTTTTCGTTTCAAGAAGCCTCTCAAAAGCGTCGATCCTTGCAAGTAATCATGATCCTAACACACTAGCATAAAAGCTCTTCATAAGGTCATTCCAATCCACAAGGATACCCAAAAAGGAGATAATTTTAGCCAACACTTTCCAAGAATATCATTTGGTGGGTAACCCATCAGCCTTAATTAACCCAAGCCTCAATTAGCTCAACAAAAGTATCAATATTGCCAGTCCATTTAGTCACATTAACACAAACACCACTGTCATGAAGATCAAAAGTTGAAACTCAATCAAACCCTCGTAATTTTCAAACGAGGAAATCTAACCAGAAAGATTTGGGTTTGATAACTCTAATCTGCCAACACCCCTATTTATTCTTGCAAAAATACTAGACAAATTTATAAGTAAATCCTCTTGAGATATCCCACCTTTGACAACATTGATAACAACATAGCTTCTGGAACTGAGCAGCTTAGCTTCGTCTCTCACTAGGACATTTGTATGATCAAAGCATAACCCGAGAGTAGAAATTAATACAAAAATATGTAGCAACACGGTGAAGTTGAGTCCAAGCAGCGCAGTTGTTGACATTGTGACCTTCTTGATTACAGATAAAGCATGATTTCGGCTTGATGCAATTACCAACGTAATGACCTGGACCTCCACAACTAAAGAACACCATGTATATGTATCTGGGGTCGTGTACATGGTCTGCCAGTTCTGGATTTTTAGTACCAATAGTAGCGCGGGGAAGTTTATGACGCGGTGGAGCCGAACGAGTTCCTGCCACGGCCCCGACAACCATCTGTAGCGTGACTACCGTAGGATATCCTCCACCCATCGGGGCCCTACCTCCAGCCGACACCCGTTGCCTGCGCGGTGGGGGAGGACAATTTTTGGTAACACCACGGATCTGTCGTTGGTCCGCCATCAAAGCACTCACAACTCCGTGAAGAACGTGATCCCGGGCAACCCCCTCACGAACAACTTTGAAAGTGACTGGAGTGGGATCAAATGGGAAAAGTTTCTTCACGGGACAACAATCGGATGATCCATACAACTGTACGTGAGTCTGCGGAGGCGACCATGGTATGTTTCTTTGAGGGGCTAGAAGAAAAGATTCACGATCTTATTGATTTAATTCAATATAATGATACCCATGAGTTACTTAATCAAGCGGGGTGTGCGGAATGTTGGGTATCGAAAAAGCAAGCTACAGAGAGTCGTCCAACTTATAACAGTGGGCTATTTAGTTCTTATACTATTGATGGCGGGCTTAGTGCTAAATTGACTACTTCTTATAAGTCAAAAAGCATTGAACAGATCAAAGTGGTTGTTGCACCAAAGGAGGTTTTCAAATATCATCTAGTGCGATATCATGTCACAGTAATGCAGTTAAGTCCTATGCAAACGGTGTAAACCACCTTTCACTGACACAGTTTTGAACCGTCGCCTTGCTAAGGTTGTGTGATAAGGCTCGGGGATGTAGACGTTCTGGCAAAAGCAATTGTATGCGAATACAAGGCCTATCGCACACGCAATGCCTGAAGAACGCGTTTGCGATATACAAAACGCCCCAACCATTTTTTATGTAAAAATTGTGTGAAATGATACATCTACCACACACGCTCTACATAACGTTTGCGATGTGGACGACATCAGAGTTGGTTGCTTGACGTGGCGCGTTTGCAAAAATATGTCTATCCCAAACATTTAATCTACCACTATCGTGCATGTTTCCTCTTAATAATTAAGTGTGTGTGATAGGTGTTCCTAGCACACACGCTCTTCAATAGTGCATCGTGTTCGATGATCCATCAGCACACATGTTTAAGGGACAGAAACGTGTGTTCTATTGTGGATAATCACACACATTATTCGTCAGTGAAACGTGGTGTGCTATAGATTTCCATCGCACACTGTTTTATTTTAGTAACCGTGTGTACCGTAATGACCTGTTGCACAACTGCTTGTTTCCTGATAATTTATTCCTTGCAATTTATAATTCTCTGGAATTTGAATTGGAAATTTCCAAATTTTAAATTATAAATTATAGCATTCACATATTTCATATCCATCATACTTACCCTATTTACAATGGTTCGACAACAAAATGCATAAATCAAAACCATAGTACAATATCTCCAAGAATTAAAGAATTAAGCAAGAAATTAACAGTGATAAACCACATTAGTATTAGAGGCGGTCAAGAGTGAGGCGGAAATCATCTGGGTTGTTGGAAAAGGTGAAGAAGCAGAATGCCCATATTGTTCCCTCCTCCATGCCAAAGGCGTATACAACTTTAGTCCAACCCCTTGTGATGACTGCCCGCCCATCCTTCACCGCTTTCAGGAAGACTTCTAGACCATCATCATGGTAGTCTAGGTGATATACCTTAATTTTCCTTGCCACTGCACCAATAATGTAGTTTGTGACGTAATCTTGAGTAAACTGCTTTGGAAACCACTGAAAATTGGAAAACATTTAGATATTTATGTTTAACAATTCATTGTGGGCAGGAAAAATAAGGCAACAAATTTCTTATCATCCTAAAGTTCACGGTTGTCTTGTATAGAGCGTTAACAAAGAGTTTAATTCTCATCACCCATCTCTTTCTCCTAACAATCTTTCTTAGTTTCCTCACTTGATTCTAGTTCATGAATATTGCATTGCCCCATATGCAAAAAGGGTCGAAGCGTGGATCTACACGTCTAACGTATGTGCCTACAAGCAACAATTAAATGTTAGAAGCTAAACTGCAATTGCACAATGATGTAATATAAGACATGGGATGCAACTAACCTCAATGGTAAACAAGATTATTGCCCATTGTGGCCCTGCATAAGTAGATGGAAAGGTATGTTAACTACAACAAGCTTAACATCCACCAAATATAGACATGGTAAACAACATCATCTCCCAATGATAACTCCATTGTGAAGAGTTGACATGGTAGTAAAGTAACGGAGTAAAAAATGGATAGGCGTGTTTAATACAACATGCTTAACAACAACGAAACATAGCAATTGTAACTGGCATTGGTGAAATTGAACTGGACAACTCATACTTGAACATCATATTGCATAATTGAACATCACATTGTGCACAACTAAAATAAACAATGCACATGTTAACTACAAATTAACAACCAAACATAGCCACTGAAATTAGTATTGATGAAATTGAACTGGACAATTTCATAGTTAAACATCACATTGTGCACAACTGAATTAAACACGCCAGATTTAAACATCACCAGGCATATGCTACTACAACAAAATGGCCCAGTTTTTTAATAAAAAGGTAGGGAAATAGCTAAAACATGCTACTCCTAGCCATCTGAGATGACCCTGGGCTCTCCACCCCCTTGGAAGTGCCACATGCAAAGACATCATGTGTTCTCTCTCTGTTGTCACTGGAGGGCTTCTTCCCCTTATAATAGCACTCATAGTTGGCGCCCTCCTCGTCATCTAGGATGAGATCTGACTTGGCAGCTGAGGATACGACATGGAAGGATGGAAAATGCTAGAGCGCACGATGGAGGATATCAGCGGTGGGGCCCTCGAGGAGATCGAGGATGGTAAAGTCTGAGGCGTTGGTGGTTGGGCACTTCATCTGGGCCAAAGCCTGCCCCAAGCCGTCATTTTCGATGAGCTGGATGTCATAGCCGCCAAGCATAATATGAAAAAAATGACTGGCTGATATGTAGCAGCGCGGCGGCCTCGGCGGCGATATGTTCCTCCGAGTATAGAAGGTTGACACACACGGTGGACTGATACGTCTCCAACGTATCTATAATTTATGAAGTATTCATGCCATGTTTACAATAGTTTTATATGATTTTGGTATGATTTGATTAGAACTAACCCGGACTGACGCTGTTTTCAGCAGAACTACCGTGGTGTTGTTTTTGTGCAGAAATAAAAGTTCTCGGAACGCGATGAAAATCAACGGAGAATTTTTCTGGAAAATATGAAAAATACTGGAACAAAAATCTACCAGAGGGGAGTCACGGGGGCCCCACAAGGGTGGGGGGGGGTGCGCCCACCCCCCTGGGGCACGCCCCCTGCCTCGTGGACTCCCCGAGGGTCCCCCTGACGTGAAATCAACGCCAACTTCTCCTATAAATACAGAAACCTTCGGGAAATAACCTAGATCGGAAGTTCCGCCGCCACAAGCCTCTGTAGCCACGAGAAATCAATCTAGGCCCTCTGTTGGGGATATTACCACTGGGCGTAAACCGGCCAGGAGTGGCCGGGTTAACCCCATAAGTAGTTCATCTGTATCTGAAGCCTATGAAGACAGACGGTGACGCTTCATGAAGGCCCAGGGCCCAAAGCCGGTTTAAGGCATGTAGACACAAACCGACATTGATATGTAAACTTGTGTTGTAAGATAGAAGTAGCAGAGACCGAGCCGGACACGATTATGAGCCGGCCTCGGAGTCTGTAAACCGACGGGCGTCAACCCATGTATATAAGGGGACGACCCGGCGGCGGTTCAAGGACAATAGACAACAACTCGAGACTGAGGCAAAGCGTATTCGCTCCCTGGTCATCGAAACCCCATCAATTCCATCACAACTAGACGTAGGCTTTTACCTTCATCGTAAGGGGCCGAACTAGTATAAAACTCTCTTGCATCCCTTGTCCGCTTTAACCCCTTTAAGCTAACCCGTAGCGATGGCTCCACGACTAAGTCCTTTCTCTAGGACATCTGCCGTGACAAAACCATGACAGTTGGCGCCCACCATGGGGCTATCACACGATGGTTTCAAGTTCTTGGAGGGCAACTTCGAAGGACTCAAGGGTTACGCTGTGGGCCGGATGACCAAGAGTCATCGCGGCAAGCTCTACATCGACGATGCAGGCCGGGGCCCGAGGCCGGCTCAATAGAGTACAGGTACCGGGTCCCCTTTGGTGGCATACACATTTTCATTGGCAAGATCGGCGAACCGGCCCCTGAGCCGGACATCTGCACCGACCTCGTCGAAACGGCTCAGCGTGCGAGATCTGCCCGGGTCAAGCCTGTCATGAAGCGTGCCTTCGTGGGAGTTATCCATGGAGGGGAATCTGAGGGTAGATCGGAATCTGGTGGTGAGACCGTCGTCTATTCCGGCGACGAGTCATCGACCGAAGAGACTGAGTCGTTATATCAGTTACAAGAAGGCCGGATTGGGAGCTGTTCTGATGGCGACAGTATTCCGGACCCCTTTGATCTGCCAAACCGGGTTGTGATCTTCATGGCCGGCACGCAACCGGCACTCCACTCTTCGACTGCAGCGGCGATGATTTTCGGATCAGCAGCGGCAGCAGCGGCCGGGGCAGGAGGCCCTGTGCGACCGCCAACTCAGGTTCTATCTGATTTGTTTGACGCGTTGGCAACGCTGATGGCGGAGGTTAACCCAGCGGATCAGGATGCACACAATGCGGAAATCGCGAAAGTGAAAGATCAGATCACCCAGGCCAAAGCCGAATTAGCAGCTGAGGATACCAGGATAGCCGCGGAGCGGGCCGCTTTGGATGCACAAGCTTACCGGATTATGCTGGATCAGAGTGCGTCGAACGAAGTCCTGAAGAGGAGGCACCGATCTCGCCTGCCGCCGGTTTATGACGCTAGAAATCTCTTTAACACCCCAGGAGCAGGGACCAGTAATCCGCCGGTGGTAAACCGGGCGGAGGCACCTGGAGCAGGGGCACCGGTTCAGCCACGTTTGGTGGATCCGCCTCGTCAGAACAACATTGTGGCACCGCATGTCCCCACGCCACCGGGTCACTATTCTAACCTGATGGACAACATTGTCGCTGCCGCTTCACGGCTGGCGGCCATCCTGATCGAAGGCGATTCTCCAGCGGTGATCGAGAGGCGTCGGGTTAAGGAGCTTCTTCAGACAGCCTTGATTGAACAGGAGGCTTATTCATATAGTCGCGATCGGATTCATTCCACTCCCCGTCCAAGCCGGAGTTATAGCAGGTGTATGGATGAACCGGCAGTGTCAAGCAATGCGCGGAACCGTGATCCGCCCCGTGGAAATAACCCGGCGGGTGGTGCTGGTGATGCTCAAGAGGTGGTGGACCGGGCTCGGGCACGCAGAGAGGCCGAGTTAACGGCGCAGCATGAAGCCCGTCAGCTTACTCCGATTCGTCCATCCACATCGGTGGAACCAGGAGTTACCTCTAGTTCTTTGGGAGTGCCATGTCTTGTCCCAGCATTACACAATGTGCGCCTGCCCAAGAATTTCAAGGGCCCGCATAAGGTGCCGAATTACACCACCGATTTATCCCCTGAAACATGGGTCGAAAGCTATGAGATGGCCATGGAGATGCTGGACGTGGATGATGCGGCATGTGCGAAGTACTTCACCATGATGCTAGAAGGGACGACCCGCACTTGGCTAAAGAGCTTACCGGCTAATTCTATCAGGTCATGGGCCGAGTTGAGAGCCCAGTTTATTCAGAATTTCAAGGATACATGCAAGCAGCCCATGTTGATTGTGGACTTAGCTGCCTGTGTCCAGGAGGAAGGAGAGTCAACAACCCATTGGGTGCGCCGGGTTTCGGAGATTTTGCATTCATCAGACCGCATCAACGCCGACACCGCAGTTTTAACATTGGAAGGCAATTGCCGGTTTGAACCCCTGAAGTTGAAGTTGGGACGGCTCAAACGTCATTGTAATGACATGGGAACCCTCATGGCTGCACTGGTGAAGTATGCCGACTCTGATAGTACCAAGGATCCCGAGTCTGACGATGATAAGACAGGGAAGGGAAAGAAGAGCGGCAACGCCAAGGGGCAGCACCATAACCCGGCGGGCCATGGAAACGGCGGCAAGCATAAAGCGGACCACAGTTTAGACTTTGTGGCTAACACTAATACACAGGACAAGGGCCAGCGGCGTAAGGGTAAACCGCCCCAGCGCGGTGGAAGGCCAAGTCCTAATCCAGACCGTTTGTCTTATCTGTTGAATCAGCCCTGTCCAAAGCATGGGACGAAGGAGGAACCGTCCACGCACCTCTGGAAAGATTGTTACATCATGCAAGAGTTCAAAAATTCTGATTCTTTCCGGTATGATCATGGACCAGGAGGCGGTTCGGGCCCCGGGTCTCATGGGCCGGGTTATGGTGGAGGAAATTCCGATTCAGGCTTCCACGGTAATCAGGGTGGACATAACAATCAAGGTAATCAGGGTAACCAAGGCAGCTATAATCATCAGGGCAATCAACAGCAGCAGCAGCAGTCGGGTTACCAGAGCAACCCGAAGCAGTTGAATAGCGGACAGTATCATGTCTTCACCACTAGCTTGGACAAGCGTGATCAGAAGCTTCATAAAAGGGCGGTGAATGCCGTTGAACCGGCGGTGCCCCGTTATTTGCGCTGGTCCGAGCAGCCAATTGTGTGGAGTAGAGAAGATCATCCGCCCCGGGTTGATAATCCGGGTCATCTGGCTCTGGTGGTGGCACCTCAGGTGGGAGGTTATAAGTTCACTAAGGTACTCATCGATGGAGCGAGTAGTATCAATATCCTTTATTATGAAACTTTTCGTCGCATGGGGTTAACAGATAAAAATCTAAAACCGTCCAATACGGTGTTCCATGGTGTGGTGCCTGGTAAGTCAGCATATCCTATTGGTAAGATAGCTCTGGAGGTGGATTTTGGAGATGAGCATGATTCAAGATCAGAGACCTTGACCTTTGAAGTAGTGAAAATCAGAAGCCCGTATCATGCCCTATTTGGACGGCCAGCTTATGCTAAGTTTATGGCACGGCCTTGTTATGTCTATCTGCAGCTCAAGATGCCGGGTCACAAGGGAACTATAACCGTGCATGGGAGCCGCAAGATTGCTCTGGAGTGTGAAGAAGGTGATGCGGCTTATGCTGAGTCGGTTTGTGCAACAGAAGAGTTGAAGTTTTACAAGGACAATGTTGATCCGGCAGATATGACTTCGTTGAAGAAACCAACTACAGAGCATGATCCGGCCCTAAAGTTAAAATCGGCTGATGAAACTAAGCTTGTTGACTTCGTGCCTGGCGATTCATCCAAGCAGTTCAGCATCAGCGCTAACTTGGATCCGAAATAGGAAAGCGCGCTCATCTAGTTCATCCGTGAGAATCGGGACATCTTTGCATGGAAGCCTTCTGACATGCCAGGTGTATCGAGAGAACTCGCTGAGCACACTCTCAATGTTGATCCCAAGTATAAACCGGTCAAGCAGTTTCTCCGCCGGTTCAACGAAGAAAGACGCAAAGCTATTGGAGAAGAAGTAGCCAGGCTCTTGGCGGCTGGATTTATTGTTGAAGTATTCCATCCTGAGTGGTTGGCTAATCCGGTGCTGGTCCTCAAGAAGAATGGCACTTGGCGTATGTGTGTGGACTACACAGATCTCAACAAAGCTTGTCCAGCAGATCTTTTTGCCCTTCCCCGTATTGATCAAATTATTGATGCTACGACGGGTTGTGAGCGTTTAAGTTTTTTGGATGCATATTCTGGTTATCATCATATCAGAATGGCAGTTAAGGACGAGGAGAAGACAACCTTCATAACTCCCTTTGGAGCCTTCTGCTATGTGTCCATGCCCTTTGGGCTCAAGAGTGCCCAGACGACTTATCAAAGGTGTGTGCAGAATTGTCTGCACAAACAGACCGGCCGCAATGTTCACGCCTATGTGGATGATATTGTGGTAAAATCAAGGAAGAAGGAGACATTGATTGATGACTTGAAGGAAACCTTTGATAACCTGCGGGTTTATTAAATGATGCTTAATCCGGCCAAGTGTGTCTTTGGTGTACCTGCAGGCAAGCTCTTGGGCTTTTTGGTGTCTAACAGGGGCATTGAAGCTAATCCAGAAAAATCAAAGCCATCACCTCCTTGGCTAAACGGAAGTGTATCAATGATGTTCAATGCCTGGCAGGCCAGATTGCCGCATTGAGCCGGTTTGTCAGTCGCCTTGGCGAGAAGGCCATCCCTTTATATCAGATGCTGAAGAAAACGGGTAACTTCGTCTGGAGTGACGCTGCTAATGAAGCATTTGAGGACTTAAAGCGGCAGCTGGCTAACCCGCCGATTCTCGCTGCTCTAGTGGACAAAGAACCATTGTTGCTATATGTGGCAGCTAATGCTCGGGCTGTTAGTGTGGCTATTATGGTGGAGCGCAAGGAGGCAGGAAAGGAATATCCAGTTCAGCGGCCAGTTTACTATATCAGTGAGGTACTTATTGAGTCCAAGCAGAGGTACCCGCATTGGCAAAAATTGGTGTATGGGGTTTTCATGGCAAGCCGGAAGCTTAAGCAATATTTCCAAGGTCATCCCATCACGGTGGTCAGCTGTGCTCCTTTTGGGGATATAATCCAGAATAGGGAAGCAACTGGTCGGATTGCTAAGTGGGCTATCGAGCTCGAGCCTCACGGGTTGACATACATACCCTGAATGACGATCAAATCTCAGACACTTGTGGATTTCATCAATGATTGGACAGAATTACATGCGCCAGAGGAGAAGCCGGATCACACTTATTGGACTATTCATTCTGATGGGTCCAGGCAATTGGAGGGCTCGGGGGCTGGAGTCGTATTAACTTCCCCACGAGGTGATAAGTTTTGTTATGTTCTCCGTTTAATGTTCCCTTGCACTAACAATGCAGCTGAATATGAGGCTTTACTCCATGGTCTTCGGATGGCTAAGGAGATGAACCTAAGCCGAGTTAAGTGCTTCGGTGACTCGGATCTGGTGGCTCAACAAGTGTCCGGCACTTGGGATTCCAAGGACCCACTAATGGCAGCATATCATCATGAGGTGGATATTGTTGCAGGTCACTTTAAAGGTTATCAGGTGGATCACGTGGACCGGCGGAAGAATGAAGCGGCAGACGCTTTAAGCCGCCTGGGTTCCCAATGTAAACCGGTTCCACCTAATGTCTTCCTGGATGTTTTGCATAATCCGTCCGTCAAGCTCCCTGGAAAAGAGGATTTGGCTGTTCCTGATCCGGAGGCCCAGTTGGTGGCGGCTCTTCATGTTATCCCGGATTGGACGGTTCCATATTTGGCATATATAAACCGGGGCGAGTTACCAGAGGATGAAACTTTGGCCAGGCAGATAACCCGGCGGTCCAAGTCCATGACTATTATCAATGGAGAGTTACATCATTGCAGTGTAACAGGGGCGTTTCAACGCTGTGTGTCTCCTGAGGAAAGCCGTGAAATTTTGCGTGAGATCCATGAAGGAGATTGTGGTCACCACGCCGGTTCAAAATCTTTGGTGGCCAAGGCGTTTCGTCACGGTTTCTATTGGTTGACAGCCCATGCTGATGCCGAGGACTTGGTCAAAAGATGTGATGGCTGTCAGAAATTCTCAAGGCGCGCTCATGTATCGACTCAAGAATTGAGGATGATTCCAATCACCTGGCCGTTTGCAACTTGGGGGCTTAGTCGAACCCGAACCATAGCTACACCTCTTGATCGGCGTCATGCCACATCATCACTTGGGGGCTTGGTTGAACCCGAACCATAGCTACACCTCTTGATCGGCGTCATGCCACAGCATCACTTGGGGGCTTGGTCGAACCCGAACCATAGCTACACCTCTTGATCGGGGTACTGCCACAACATCACTTGGGGGCTTGGTCGAACCCGAACCATAGCTACACCTCTTGATCGGCGTAATGCCACAGCATCACTTGGGGGCTTGGTCGTATCCGAACCATAGCTACACCTCTTGATCGGCGCAATGCTACATCATCACTTGGGGGCTTGGTCGAACCCGAACAATAGCTACACCTCTTGATCGGCGTAATGCCACAGCATCACTTGTGGGCTTGGTCGAACCCGAACCATAGCTACACCTCTTGATCAAATTTGGGGCCTGGCAGCCCGTGAAAAGCCTCGACTACAACGGTTTTATTTGCCTTTTGCCGAGTTTTCTTTGTTTTCATAAGATTTGTGACGTTTTCAAACCGGTGTTTATCAACCCGGTTAGACTGTCAACTACAAGTTGTCAGTACATGATCAAGTTATAATCTGGAGACTATCAGCCCGGTCTGGTTTTGACTCATAGTCACCAGTATGGAGTAAACCGGTGTTTATCACAACCCGGAACGGTTTTATTGTAAACCGGCATCATATAACAGGAGTTACTTTTACTCCGGATTAGGGTTATTACCCTCATTACAAGGTTGGTCAGCCAACACTATGCCTAAAGGTAACAGGTATCATGTATTTCCATATTTGGTTATCTTTTACAACCTTGGTTATAAACCTTAGTCATATATATATATGGGTATCATGACCCGCCCGGTGGTAAACCGCCAGGGCGCTTTTAACTTCTTATCTGCAGGAACAGCTTGAATAAATAGCTATGGATTATGAACATCATATCTTAAGCATGGCGGATTAACATGCATTAGTCGCAGATAAATATGCACGAAGGCATAACAGACCAAGTGTTTTAACCAGCCTATTACAAGGCATTTCAGTGCCCAAAGGGATAATTGTTTCTCAATAAGCATTGCAGCAAGTGGAAGACTAAACCGGCCACCGGATTATGGTTGCTTATCAACTTGACATGACGACTGCGGATCATCTTGCACCGGTTCATCTTCTTCGTCTCTACCCAGCGGCTGGAAGTCAACAATTGTCCAGTCGATCCCAGTTAAAGCTTGGAACACAGCTTCATCGCTTATAAGGGTTGACGGTTCAATATCAGGGGCATAAGTGTGCTTACGGATTGGAGGGATCGGATTTTGCGCTTCTAGAACTGGCGCCGCAACCCGTCTGTTCTTATCATCATAACTTGCCTGATAGTGTGAGAGATCAACTTCTTCAGCCAATTGACAAGCCAGTGGACGTACTTCCCGGTTTATGGCGCGGAGATCCTCCTAGCCAAATTCTGATCCGTCTTCTTTTAAGCTTGGGAAGCCTTTAGCCACGTCCACCGGATCAAGATCAGGCACCCACGCCTTTGCCCGGGTTAGAGCGATCACAGCGCCAACCCTTGCAGAAGACCTCTTTAGCTCTTCTACCTGGGCAGGCAGCATAGATAGCCTGTCTAAGGTATCCTTGATTAACGTCGGGGGCGGCTTATTGTGAGAAGCGGTGCAGATAATTCATTGAGCGCCGATATACAGTTGTTCTATCAGCGTGTAGGCAGCCTTCAGCTTCTTCTGAACATCAGAGCCCAGATGACTAATGCGAGTTCCTACATCATTGCAAACATCAGTAAACCGGCAACGCATGGGAAGATATGTTGAAAGTATTAAGGAAAACATGCTTACCAGACACAGCAGCGGTCATCGCATGTACTTGCCGCTTTACACCAGTCAGCTCGTCTACCACCGGTTTGAGAGCTGCTTCTGCGTCTTCAGCTCTTTTCCGCAAAGCAGATTTCTCCGTGTTCCAATCCGCCCGCTCCTTGGCAAAGCTCTCCTTTAGCTTTTCCATAGCGGCTAAAGCGCTCGTCAGCTCATCTTTTGCTTTTGAAGTTTCGGCCTGTTGGGACTTGATGTTCTCTTGCAGATCAGCGGTTTGGCTTTCCTTCTTGCTCAGTTCAGCCTATAAAGAGACAGATACACAATGAGTTGACAGTACATATTTGAAGTACCAAGCACATAACAAGTTATCCCCTTGATACTTGGGGGCTAATGCATATTTGCTCCTTATCAGAAATTTCTACAAGTCCCAAGCACAATACAAGTATTAATCTTGGCACTTGGGGGCTAATGTGTGTTTGTTAAAAAACTGTTGGTATGAGAATTCTTCTACAGCCCCGGTTCATCTTTATAAAGTTAAACCGGCCCTTGGGGGCTATACCGGTGAAAGAGCAGTATGGCAAATTTTAAGGAACCGGTTCATCTTAAAAAGGGTAATCCGGTCCCTGGAAGCTAAATATGCAAAGTTAAGTTATGGTAAAAGTCCCGGTTTAGATTGGTATCATAAACCGTCACTTGGGAGCTACTAGGAGTTGATAAACTACAATTGGACAAAAGAGAAAAATAGTAGTTACCTCATATCACTCCTTCATCAAGTTTACCAAACTAGCTTCATAGTCAGGTTTGTTGAAGGTGCAGAAAGGGAGTAGTCCGGTTTGGGCACAGACAACCTCCAGTTCGTTCAGTATCTTCTTTACAGCTTCAGTGACTTCTGCATCTGTAAGCTGAATGTCAATGTGCCGCTGAGCATCCTTCAAACTCCCCGTGTACTCACACATCAAACCGGGGCGCCGGCTTAAGGGCAGAATACTCCAGCTTATCCAGCAACGAGCAAGATCAACTCCTGTTAAACCGTTCGCCATGAAGGCTCTAAGCTTTGATAATTGGGGAGCATAGTTGGCCCTTTCTCTTGCTGTCAACCTATGAGGAAAAGGATGTGTGTTGCTAAGACGTTCAGGGCGGTAACCCGACAAAGGATTTTCATTAGATGGAGATGTATCAATGCAGTAAAACCAAGTCTGGTTCCACTCTTTGGGGTGACTGTGGAGTTTGGGGTGAGGGAAGGTGACTTCCTTCCTTTTCTGAACCGCCATTCCGCCCAGCTCCGTATTGGGTCCATCTGAGAACTCTGTGCGACGGTTTAAGTGAAAGAAATCCCTAAACAGTTCGACTGAAGGTTCCTCTTGCAGATAAACCTCACAAAAGACTTGGAAGTGGCAAATGTTGGTCACAGAATTGGGACCGATGTCTTGAGGGCGCAGCTGAAAATTGGCCAGTACATCCCAGAATTTTTTTGAACCAGGAGGGCTAAAACCTCGTCCGAGATGATCAGCAAACACGACTACCTCTCTGTCCTTGGGTGTAGGAGGACTTTCCGGGCCAGGGACCCTCCAGTGGATGACATCTTTCTTGGCTAAAGCGCCCGTTTTAACAAGATTATTTAATTGTTCCTCGGTTACTCGAGACGGAGCCCAATTGCATTCATACACTTGCTTGGCCATGGCAATGGAAATCTGAAACATGATTATTGCCGGTTTAAGATTTACAGTGGATAACTATACAGCAGTATAAGGATACAAGTATATTGATAAACCGGAATTGGTTATTCGTAAACCGGAGTCTGACAATGGAAACAGTACAATGATGAAAGCATTGGCGGTTCAACAGGGGACTAATGGTATCTACTGGGTCATCATTTTGTATGTGAAGTAAAACAGCCCAATCTGATATTAAAGATGTATAAGTGAAGGGAAAAACAGGTTTCACAAGTTGGCATTGTAATTTTGGATCTACCGCATGTCAGAAAATGAAAATATATTCAAACCTAAAAATTGGTACCGAAGCAGTTGATGAAGGTTCAGATGGGATTTTCTACTTAAACGAGATGAGTTGGATATCAAACAGGTGCTAAAACTACTACCGCGCGAGATCTATGTGTTTTTTGGATCTAATCCATGGATATAAGTAAGGATAAAGAAGGGCGACGAAGAACACTGATGAACGACAGAAACCCTAAGTGCAGATCTATGGTAAGAGAAAGGGGAGACTTACGGAGGCTGTCGAGCAGCGGCGGCGCGCGGAGGAGCTCTGGTACGTTCAGGTCGATGCAGCGGCCAAGGTTGGTGCAGCAGTCGAAGGTTGACGACGGCGGCTGAGGTCGAAGGCTCGGGCGTCGCGAGGATGACGATGACGCGAAGAGGCACGAGGGGAAAAATGGAAATACCCCCTGGCCCTATTTATAAGGGAGATAACTGACAGGCGCGAAAATATAGGAGCCGAATTTTTGGATATGAGGCGGAGCTGTCGCCTCGATTGTCGGAGGCTCATTAATGAAGGTGGATTATACACTATTTTAAATAGCAGGTGACGTCACAGCGGTTTACCATGATCCTAGAAGATGATGTCACGACAGTTTACAAGATCATGTGAAGATGTTGAAGAAGCAAATTTCTTAAGTATTGAGGATTGACAGGAACCAGTTCAAATCAATCTGGGGCCTAATGTTGGGGATATTACCACTGGGCGTAAACCGGCCAGGAGTGGCCGGGTTAACCCCATAAGTAGTTCATCTGTATCTGAAGCCTATGAAGACAGACGGTGACGCTTCATGAAGGCCCAGGGCCCAAAGCCGGTTTAAGGCCTGTAGACACAAACCGACATTGATATGTAAACTTGTGTTGTAAGATAGAAGTAGCAGAGACCGAGCCGGACACGATTATGAGCCGACCTCGGAGTCTGTAAACCGACGGGCGTCAACCCATGTATATAAGGGGACGACCCGGCGGCGGTTCAAGGACAACAGACAACAACTCGAGACTCAGGATAAGCGTATTCGCTCCCTGGTCATCGAAACCCCATCAATTCCATCACAACTAGACGTAGGCTTTTACCTTCATCGTAAGGGGCCGAACTAGTATAAAACTCTCTTGCGTCCCTTGTCCGCTTTAACCCCTTTAAGCTAACCCGTAGCGATGGCTCCACGACTAAGTCCTTTCTCTAGGACATCTGCCGTGACAAAACCATGACACCCACTCTGGCACCCTGCCGGAGAGGGCCATCATCACCGGAGGCCATGGAGAAGGATCTCGGAGGGGCCATCATCGCCATGAAGGCCAAGGACCAGAGGGGGAACCTCTCCCCATCCAGGGGGGAGGCCATGGAGGAGGAAGCACAAGGGGGAGAACCTCTCGTCCTCTCTCTTGGTGGCGCCGGAGTGCCATCGGGAGGGGAATCATTGCCGCGGTGATCGTCTTCATCAACATCACCATCATCATCACCATCCTCATATCTTTTATGCGGTCCACTCTCCCGCAACCCGCTGTAATCCCTACTTGAAAATGGTGCTTTATGCCACATATTATGATCCAATGATGTGTTGCCATCCTATGATGTTTTGAGTAGATATCCTTTGTCTTTGGGTTGATTGGTGATCTAGATTGGTATAAGTTGTATGTTTTATTTTGGTGCTGTCCTATGGTGCCCCCCGTGTCGCGCAAGCGTGAGGGATTCCTGCTGTAGGGTGTTGCAATACGTTTATGATTCACTTATAGTGGGTTGCTTGAGTGACAGAAGCATAAACCCGAGTAAGGGGGTTGTTGCGTATGGGATAAAGGGGACTTGATGCTTTAGTGCTATGGTTGGGTTTTACCTTAATGATCTTTAGTAGTTGCGGATGCTTGCTAGAGTTCCAATCATAAGTGCATATGATCCAAGAAGAGAAAGTATGTTAGCTTATGCCTCTCCCTCATATGAAATTGCAATAGTGATTATCGGTCTTGTTAACAATTGCCTAGGACAATTCCGCACACCGATCCATCATTATTCCACACTCGCTATTTATAATATTTAGTAATATATTCTAACTTTATGATAACAACACCTACTTTTATATTTTAGCTCTCCGATATCATGCAAAGTTATCCTCTTCATACCCACAACGTAGTTTTATTTCTCGTTTCTAGTTGGAAGCAAACGTTCGGTGTACGTAGAGTCGTATCAGTGGCAGATAGGACTTGAGAGAATATTGATCTTACCTTTAGTTCCTTGTGGGTTCGACACTCCATACTTATCACTTCCACCTTTGGGAATTGCTACGATGATTCCCTGCACTTGGGGATTATGAAGCTCTTTTCTGGCGCCGTTGCCGGGGAGCAATAGCGTGGGGTTGATATTCTCGTGTGTGCTTGTTTGCTTTCTTCACTTAGTAGATTTTGTTTTTCCTTTTTGTTTCTGTTTAGTTGTGGGTGAAACATACAATTTTTTTTAAAGAATGAAAATACAAAAAATTACTTGCCTCTTATGCCTAAAAAGTTTTTTTCAAAAAGAGAAGTGATTGGAAAGTTATGTATTGAAGAAGTGAGGATCGACCTTGAGCACTTGTGTTCATGCTCATGGAAACAATGTAGAATTTTTCATGGAAGTTTCTCTGTAAATAATTATCCCCTTGTATATATCCATTATATTATAAAAATAATGTGCCAAGCTTTTGTTTTAGGATGATTAGATTGCTTGTTTACGTTGTGCAGTACAAAAACAGAAACTTTTGCGCGCACAAAAATAATTTTCATAAATCACAGGAACATGATTTTTAGTTGATTCTTTTTGCTCTGGATTGGTACACAAAATTCTCAGGTTTTACTAATTTGGTAGGATTTTTGGAGTTATATAAGTATTCGAGAGTTACAAATTACTGCAGACTGTCCTGTTTTTGACAGATTCTGTTTTCTATGTGTTGTTTGCTTATTTTGATGAATCCATGGGTAGTATCGGGGGGTATGAACCATGGTGAAGTAGGAATACAGTAGATAAAGTGCTAATATGAATTTGGAATGAGTTTGCAACAGTACCTAAAGGTAGTGATTTGCTTTATTATACTAATGGATCTCACAAAGTTTTTGTTAAGTTTTTTGGGTGGATGAAGTGTTCGAAGAACGAGGAGTTACCGATGTGAGAAGGATAAAGAGAGGCAAGAGTTCAAGCTTGGGGATGCCCAAGGCACCCCAAGTAAATATTCCAAGCATACTCAAGCATCTAAGCTTGGGGATGCCCCGGTTGGCATCCCATCTTTCTTCTTCAAAAATTATCGGTATACCTCGGTTTTTGTTTTGTCCACATGATTTGTGTCCTTTGTGTTATTCTATTTCTTTAAGAACCATGCTATTATGAGATAGCCCTTCCTTGATTTATAGAATACTTCATGTGCTTCACTTATATCTTTTGAGTATGATCTTATAGAATGATCTTTGTGCTTCACTTAAATCTTTTGAGTACGGTTTTATAAAATGCTTCGTGTGCTTTGATACGTCTCCAACGTATCTACTTTTCCAACCACTTTTGCCCTTGTTTTGGACTCTAACTTGCATGATTTGAATGGAACTAACCCGGACTGAAGCTGTTTTCAGCAGAATTGCCATGGTGTTATTTTTGTGCAGAAACAAAAGTTCTCGGAATGACGTGAAATTCCACGGAGATTATTTTTGGAAATAATAAAAATACTAGTGAAAGAATCAAGGCCAGGGGGGCCACACCCTGTCCACGAGGGTGGGAGGCGCGCCTGCCCCCCTGGGCGCGCCCCCTGCCTCGTGGGCCCCCTGGAGGTCCACCGACCTCAACTCCAACTCTATATATTCACGTTCAGGGAGAAAAAAAATCAGAGAGAAGGATTCATCGCGTTTTACGATACGGAGCCGCCGCCAAGCCCTAATCTCTCTCGGGAGGGCTGATCTGGAGTCCGTTCGGGGCTCCGGAGAGGGGAATCCGTCGCCATCGTCATCATCAACCATCCTCCATCACCAATTTCATGATGCTCACCGCCGTGCGTGAGTAATTCCATTGTAGGCTTGCTGGACGGTGATGGGTTGGATGAGATTTATCATGTAATCGAGTTAGTTTTGTTAGGGTTTGATCCCTAGTGTCCACTATGTTCGGATATTGATGTTGCTATGACTTTGCTATGCTTAATGCTTGCCACTAGGGCCCGAGTGCCATGATTTCAGATCTGAACCTATTATGTTTTCATGAATATATGTGAGTTCTTGATCCTATCTTGCAAGTCTATAGTCACCTACTATGTGTTATGATCCGGCAACCCCGAAGTGACAATAATCGGGACCACTCCCGGTGATGACCGTAGTTTGAGGAGTTCATGTATTCACTATGTGTTAATGCTTTGGTCCGGTACTCTATTAAAAGGAGGCCTTAATATCCCTTAGTTTCCATTAGTACCTCGCTGCCACGGGAGGGTAGGACAAAAGATGTCATGCAAGTTCTTTTCCATAAGCACGTATGACTATATTCGGAATACATGCCTACATTACATTGATGAATTGGAGCTAGTTCTGTGTCACCCTATGTTATAACTGTTGCATGAATAATCACATCTGGCATAATTCTCCATCACCGATCCAATGCCTATGAGCTTTTCACATATTGTTCTTCGCTTATTTACTTTTCCGTTGCCCCTTGCGGTGAAGGTAAAAGCCTAATCCAGTTGAGGTGGAATTACTAGGGTTTCGATGACAGGGAGCGAATCTGCTATCCCCGGCTCTCGATCTGATGTTCCTTGCCCTAAGCCACCAGCGGGTCGTCCCCTTATATACACGGGTTGACGCCCCGCAGCCTACAGAGTCCCGGCTAGCTCATAAATAGTGTCCGACTCGGTGACTAGTTAATCTTGCCTTACAATACAAGTCACGCCATTACGGCGGTTTATCACTACGGGCCTTAAGTCGCCTGCGGGCTTTGGGCCCTTAACTGAACCACCATCTTCAAGCTTGATATTGGGCTTCATATGATAAATTGTCATAGCGTAACCCGACCCCTCCTGGGCGGGTTACACTAGTAGTTATATCCCCAACATTAGGCCCCAGATTGATTTGAACCGGTTCATGTCAATCTTCAATACCTTAAGAAAAAGTCTTCTGCCTTCTATCTGTGCAAAAGTTATAACCCGTTATGACGTCATCTTCTGGATTTATGATAACCCGCCATGACGTCATCTTCTATTAAATTCATACTTTATTCCATCATATCCCAACGGATCTTTATCTTAATGACCGTCCTGAGAATCGAGGCGTCTGAGTAGCTGGATAACCATGTTTGGCCTCCTCGTTTTTCGCGCCCGCTTTATCAGTCTTCCCTTATAAATAGGCATGACCTTCGGTCTTTCTTCATTCTCCCCCTTTCGTCGTCTTCTTCCTCTCGCTACTCCACTGCCGCTCGAGCTCCGCCACCGCAGAGCACCTCGTCTTCGTCGATCTTGGCTGCTGCATCAACCTGAATCGATCAGAGAACGGCGGCGATCCTCAGCAGTAGATCTGCAGCTGTAAGTCCTTGCCATCCCGCACCCCAGATCCGCATTTAGGGTTTGCAAGTTCCTCTGCGTTTTTCGCTGTTCATTAGAGTTTCTTCATAGTTCCTCCACCGCGGCCTCTTCGGATTTAAAAGGCAACATATACTCCTGCGGTAATCATTTTATGTCCATTTTTGACACTAGCAGATCCCTTTTCCTTGTACAGAGGCCTCATTAGAACTCACGAACTCATCTATACCAGTTTTTAGGTCTAGAATATTTTCTTTTCTGAACGACCGTTTTATCCAAAATAACAGCTGCAATCTGTGAAACTTGTTTGTGCGACACTTAGGCAAAAACTGTATCTGTTAGATCCACCTAGCCATGGCGACTCTTATCGCCGGCTTAAAAAAGGCAATGCTCAATCAATAATCCCGACCACTCATGGTGGTTTAAATAACTTAACTGCTTATGATGCCCATGGCGGCTTGAATAATCTGATATAATTAGCCATATGCCATTAGGCCCCTTCGTAAGCCGCCATCTTGAATATGAATTGAAATATTTCTCTCCAGCTTAAATTTGAGCCGGAAATTTTTATTTCGTCATAGGCTTCCATCTCCATAATGCCGCCCAAGGCTCCCAAAGCACCCGTTACATGCAACTGGGTTAAATCCATCATCACAGATAACACCTTTAATGATTTTGTGAAGACTGGTTATCTGCCGAAGAAGGAAGTCATGTCCTATCGTGCTCCTGACCCGACAGAAGAAAAACCTCAACACAAGGAAGGGGAAGTTATCGTCTTTACTGATCACATGAACCAGGGCTTTTCTCCACCCGGCTCAAAGTTTTTCAGAGACGTCTTGCACTTTTTTGACCTGCGACCTCAAGACATCGGGCCCAATTCCGTGTCAAATATTTGCAATTTTCAAGTGTTCTCTGAGGTGTACCTTGGAGAAGAACCCATCTTGCTACTCTTTAGAGAGTTATTTTATCTGAATCGTCAGAATGAACGTGCCAATGGGCCCAGCTTGGAACTTGGCGGAATCTCAGTCCAACGACGGAGAGACTGTCTCTTTTTGTATGCCGAACCGCCAAGTCACCCTAAAGATTGGAACCAGACGTGGTTCTATTGCCAAGATACTTCTCCGGCTAATGAGAACCCTCTGCCCGGCTTTCGCGCTCTGCGCCTCGAGTCCACTCACCCTCTGCCAGATAAACTGTCTCCGGCTGAACGTCAAACACTTGCCCCCACCATGAGTAAGGTCAAGGATCTTCTGGGGAATGGTTTAAACGGCATTGATCTGGTCCGGGTTTGGATTGCCTAGCGGGTTATTCCTTTGAGCCGCCGCCCCGGCTTGATGTGTGATTACACAGGACAAAAAAATGATCCTCTACGGCGCAGCCCTGACGACTTACCTGAAGACGTTATTGATGATATGACCAAGTCTCTTCTGAATGAGAGCCTGGCAGATTATGGGAAAGTAGGTTTAAGTCCTTTCTGCAAAGCTAACCCGGCTCCTGCGGTAAGCCATTGACTTGAGCATTTTTACCTTCAACCTTAACAATTTCATCTTTACTCAAAAAACCTTTGTTGTAATTCACAGGCTGATGACGAATTTTGGAAGGTCAAGTATGACCATGAAGCTGCAAAGAAAGCCAGGAAAACCAAGAAAGCCGCCAGGAAAGCCGCTGCCCGGAAGAAGGGGAACAAGCCTAGCGCCTCACATATGCTTCATTTGGAAGATACCACCGAGTCAGAGGTAGCTCTTGACTCTTTAGGCTCCTTTTTTAACCATCTTATTGACACCGATTATCATCAGGAGGATATAGGAGCGAGTCATGCAGCGATTGAAGAGGTAACTATAATTTCCTCCGACTCCGAGCCTTTGCCAAGACAGAAAGTCCGAAGAGTAACCCGGAAAGTAAGATTTTCACATCCTTTAGCTTACCAAGATCCTCAATTTCTTTTGAAGCGACAGATTCATGAGAGCCAGAGGCAGACCCGGACCAGTAAAGATGGGGAACTCTCCTCCGGATTACCCGATGTAATAAGAAAACGCCGGACTGAGGTCATCTCCAATTTACATTCCTTTTATCCTTTGGCGGGTTTCACTTGTCAATCGCTCAATTCTTCTGACTCAAACTATCAGGGAACTTCACCTTCCTCTGGCGAATCAATGCAGTCCAATTTGCCGGCTTTCAAAACCGCTCCAGGGTAATTATAACCTACTCAGTGTGTGCTTAGTTCAACTTGTTGTATTTTTACTGACCTTTTGATTTTATGCAGTGGTCAAGCCAAGCCCAGCAAAAGGGCGAAGAAGAACAAGCCGGCTGAAGAACCGATCTTAAATGAACCAGAGCTCAGAACAGCTGCTCCTGACACCTCCATTCATGAGCTGCCGCCTGAACCAACCCATGATATTCCAACGCCTACTGCTGACCCGCCTGTCGAGCAAGCCATTCATGGTTCTGAGAACCCAGAGATCCCTAGCCCGGCCAAGACAGATGACCCGGATATTGAAATCATCAAGACTGCCTTTGTTGAGCCGAGGAGACCCACCGTGCTAGCCAAGTGCTCCGCCAAAGAAGAACTTCTGGGACGCCGCAGGGCTAAGCTGGATGTCACTGATTATACTCATCTGAGTATTGGAGAAATCGTCTTTGGTTATATGAACCAAGTGCACAGCAGCCGTGACATGGAAATTGACATGGTAAAGCAGATACACCAAAAATCCGAGGTATAACTCTTGCTCTGTATTTTATTTATTCTTACCATACCAGCCCCCAAGTGTACTGCTTACAACAAAATACGATGTAGACTTTAAAATCAGCTTGATAATATATACAAGAACTCCGGCTTATCCTGTAGCGCCTAAGGGCCGGCTTAAACAACATGTTTGAACCGGTTCTTATCATGTTTTAATCAAGAAGTACTTGAACAGGAATATGCATTAGCCCCCAAGTGCCAAGTACCTTTTCTTGCAAAGTGCTTGGGACTTACTGTAATAACCCACCACTGCAAACAGAATTCTTCAGCATACATTAGCCCCCAAGTGCCAAGTATTTTTGCAAAGTGCTTGGGACTTAATGTTGCATTATGATATCCCTGATTGTAACCTGGCATTTGTACAGGCCACCATTAGTCAATTTGAATCGGAGATTTCTGACTTGAAGAATCGCCTGGAAGCACAGGAGATTGAAACCCAAAAGGCCAACTCCAAGTTTGAATTCAGTGTATCTGAACAAGAAAAACTGAAAAAAGACTTTGAAGCGGAGAAGAAGGCCTAGGCTGATGAAAAGATGGTCTTGATCAACCGGACTGAGAAGGCAGAGGCGGCTCTTGCAGAAGCAACAGCCGAATTATCCGGTTTAAAACACCATATATCTCAGATGGTCTCAGCAATCTTTGGTAAGTTACTCTGCAATTGTTAGATACTTAAGTCTTTTTGTAATAATCATATGAATTGTCACCAACTCACCTGATATTCTAATACAGGCCCCAGGAGCTCAAACCTTAACCAGAGCATGTTGATAAAACTGAAAGCGGTTTGTACACTGGTGGAACAACTTTACACCGGGTCTCAGCGTGCCTTAGCCGCAGTGGCCCTGTCAAATGAAGTTCCCAGCCTCCTGTCAGACGTATTAAAGCGGCTTGCTGTGTTACCTCAGCGGTTTAATGAACTAAGGCGATCTTCTGCAAGAGCCGGAGCCGTAACTGCGTTAAGCCGGGCTAAGGCGTGGCTACCGGAGCTAGACCCGGCCGACCTCGCCATCGGGTATCCGAGCTTAAAAGAGGACGGCACACCGTTTGGACAGGAGGACTTCACCACTTGTGTTAAGGAAATCCGTCCTGTAGCCACCCTGATTGCTAATGACACGGATCTCACCAAGTATCATCCGGGTTATGATGCTGAAAACCGGAGAATTTGAACGCCACATTATGAAGAAACTAGCCTGATCCCTCCAATTCGTAAGCATACCTTCGCCCCTGAAGTTGACCCGGCCGGATTAATTGATGATGAAGCTGAATTTGAAGCTTTGAGTGGCATTGACTGGTCATCATCAACCTTCCAGGACAGGGAACAAGATGGAGGAGCGGAAAGGGATGATCCGGAAGCTTCAGGCCAACAACGCTATTGATCCATCAGGCGGCTCATATTCACGCCTTGCTGAAAAAACAATGTTTCATCATTTGGACTCGGGGAGTCATGTAATAGGGTAGAAAAAACACTTGGTTTTGTCATGCCACCGCGCACGTGTCTGGCGCTCAACACTGTTTAGGCCGCCATCTTATATTCCTCAATATTGTGCTGATCATCTGTTTTCCTTATGTTTAAAAGGGCTCTTTAGCTGTGCTGTGATCCTTTGATTTACGCTTGCCGGTTCATGTGACCCGAACAGTAAGGGTGACAACCCGATCTTTAGAAGCCAAAAACTTCCAAATGTATGATGATCGTCATATGCTGGCTATTTATTGACCAAGGCCCAAACCGGGCTAAATAGAAGCCACTTATTAGATGCTTCCAAATATAATCAAAAAGTCAGAAAATTGTGATTGTAAAGAATTTTATAAACAAGATTCAAAGGCTTCTGATTCGAATACGACCAGAGAACCATTCCAAAGGGGTTAAGCTAAGATTCGAATACGATCATATAGCCCCCAGTGGCTTTGGCGTTGCCGATCAAGAGGGTATCGACATCTATGTTCTCTTTGGTTCGAATACGACCTATGTTTGAACAGGAAGCCCCCAAATGACCATGAGAGTTGTTTAATGATGCTGATTCAAATACGATCCACGTCAGACCCAAAAGGGGTTGACCTATGATTCGGATACGATCAAGAAGCCCCCTAGTAGGTTTGGCAGTGTGCCAATCAAAAGGGTATCGACAGCTATGTTCTCTTTGGTTCGAATACGACCTATGTTTGAACAGGAAGCCCCCTGGTGATCATGATATTTAACGGCCAGATTCAAATACGATCATAAGCCAGACCAAAGGGAGAGCTGGATTCAAATATGATCAGTTCCCTGTTGGTCATTTTAAAGATATAACAATGAAGACATACAAACTTTTGAGGATGAAAAGGACAGAGGTCCTGCTTTATTACTTTTCATAATATATACATCGTCAAAATATGTACATCATGAGAGCCGGTGGCCTAAGTGTAGTAAGGCCGAAGATGAGCGATATTCCACGGCCGGCGGGTCTCCTCCTCCGACTTATGTGAGTCTGTGTGCTCTCGAACATCGATGAGGTAATATGACCCGTTATTCAGGTTCTTGCTGACCACAAAGGGCCCTTCTCAAGGTGGGGATAGCTTGTGCATATCGGACTGATCCTGGATGAGCCGGAGCACTAAGTCACCTTCTTGAAAGGTTCTGGACTTAACCCGACGGCTGTGATAACGACGCAGGTCCTGCTGGTAAATCGCCGAGCGGGCTATCGCTAAGTCACGCTTCTCATCCAACAAATCAAGTGCCTCCTGACGAGCTTGTTCATTATTAGCTTCAACATAAGCTGCCACTCGGGGCGAGTCATGACGGATGTCACTCGGTAGGACCGCCCCTGCTCCGTAAACCATGAAGAAAGGCGTATAACCCGTAGATCTGTTAGGTGTAGTATTGATGCTCCAAACCACAGAAGGCAACTCCTCCACCCAACAACCCGACGTCCGTTGTAAAGGGACCATGAGCCGGGGCTTTATACCTTTCAAGATCTCTTGATTGGCTCTTTCAGCTTGACCATTGGATTGAGGATGAGCTACTGATGAAACATCGAGCCGGATATGTTCACGTTGACAGAACTCTTCCATTGCACCTTTGGACAGATTAGTACCATTGTCAGTTATAATGCTATGTGGAAAACCAAAATGAAAGATCACCTTTTTCATGAACTGAAGCGCCGTGGCTGCATCACACTTACTGACCGGATCTGCCTCAACCCACTTCGTGAATTTGTCAACCGCCACCAGGAGGTGTGTCTTTTTATCCTTGGACCTTTTGAAAGGCCCAACCATGTCAAGCCCCCAGACTGCAAACGGCCAAGTGATTGGAATCATCTGTAATTCTTGAGCCGGCACATGAACTCGTCGTGAGAATTTTTGACAACCATCACATTTAATGACCAGATCCTCCGCATTAGCATGAGCCGTCAGCCAATAAAAACCATGACGGAAAGCTTTGGCCACAAGAGATTTTGAGCCGGCATGATGACCACAATCCCCTTCATGGATCTCACGAAGTATTTCTTGACCTTCCTCAGGCGACACACAACGTTGAAACGCCCCAGTAACACTGCGATGATGCAACTCACCATGAACAATTGTCATGGACTTAGACCGTCGGACGATTTGTCTAGCCAAGGTCTCGTCCTCAGGCAACTCGCCCCGGGTCATGTAAGCCAAATATGGCACTGTCCAATCTGGGATGACGTGAAGAGCCACCACCAATTGCGCTTCTGGGTCTGGAACAGCTAAGTCTTCCTCTGTGGGCAACTTGACAGAAGGGTTATGCAAAACATCCAAAAAGGTGTTAGGTGGCACCGGCTTACACTGAGATCCCAGACGGCTTAAAGCATCAGCCGCCTCATTCTTCCTTCGATCAATGTGGTCCACTTGATAACCCTTGAAGTGCCCAGCTACAGCATCAACTTCACGGCAATAAGCCGCCATGAGAGGATCCTTAGAATCCCACTTGCCTGACACCTGTTGAGCCACCAAATCTGAGTCGCCCAAGCACTTTACCCGGCTTAAGTTCATCTCCTTAGCCATCCGAAGACCATGGAGCAAGGCGTCATACTCAGCTGCATTGTTAGTACAGGGAAACATCAACCGGAGCACATAACAAAATTTGTCACCTCGAGGGGAAGCTAAAACAACTCCAGCCCCCGAGCCCTCCAATTGCCTGGATCCATCAAAGTGAATAGTCCAATATGTGTTGTCCGGCTTTTCCTCGGGCGTCTGGAGCTCTGTCCAATCGTTGATGAAGTCCACCAGTGTTTGAGACTTAATAGCAGTGCATGGCACTTACTTCAAGCCATGAAGTCCAAGCTCAATGGCCCACTTGGTGACTCGTCCTGTAGCCTCTCTATTATGAATGATGTCTCCCAAAGGAGCAGAACTTACCACAGTGATGGGGTGACCCTGGAAGTATTGCTTAAGCTTCCGGCTTGCCATGAACACCCCATAAACGAACTTATGCCTATGTGGATATCTTTGCTCAGACTCAATAAGCACCTCACTGATGTAGTAAACCGGCCGTTGAACCGAATGCTCCTTGCCAGCCTCCTTGCGCTCCACCACGATTGCAACACTGACAGCACATGAGTTAGCAGCCACATACAACAATAATGGCTCCTTATCAATGGGAGCCACAAGGACCAGCGGCTCACATAACTGTCTCTTTAAATCTTCAAAGGCAGCATTAGCGGCATCACTCCAGGCAAAATTGTCTGTTTTCTTCATCATCTGATACAGCGGTATGGCCTTCTCACCTAACCGGCTTATGAACCGGCTTAAAGCAGCGATACGACCCGCCAGTCGCTGAACATCATTGACGCACGCCGGCTTAGCTAAAGAGGTGATTGCCTTGATCTTCTTCGGGTTAGCTTCAATGCCTCTGTTAGAGACCAGAAAACCCAAAAGCTTGCCTGCTGGCATGCCAGACACACATTTGGCCGGGTTAAGCATCATTTTGTAGACCCGGATATTATCAAAGGTTTCCTTCAGATCATCTATCAAGGTCTCCTTCTCTCTGGATTTCACCACAGTATCATCCACATAAGCATGAACATTGCGCCCAATCTGATCGTGGAGACAGTTCTGTACACATCGCTGATAAGTCGCCTGGGCACTCTTGAGTCCAAATGGCATAGATACATAACAGAAGGCTCCAAACGGAGTGATGAAGGCCGTCTTCTCATGGTCCTTAACTGCCATTTTGATCTGATGATAACCAGAGTAAGCATCCAAGAAGCTCAAACGCTGACAACCAGCCGTAGCATCAATAATTTGATCAATACGGGGAAGGGCAAAAGGATCAGCCGGACAAGCCTTATTTAAGTCCGTGTAATCCACACACATCTGCCAGGTGCCGTTCTTTTTAAGTACAAGCACCGGGTTAGCCAACAACTCTGGGTGAAAAACTTCAACAATAAACCCGGCCGCCAAGAGCCGGTCCACCTCTTCACCGATAGCTTTATGTCTCTCCTCGTTAAACCGCCGAAGAAACTGCCTGACCGGCTTAAACTTTGGATCAATATTAAGAGTATGCTCAGCGAGTTCTCTCGGTACACCCGGCATGTCAGAAGGTTTCCATGCAAAGATGTCCCGGTTCTCACGGATGAACTTGATGAGCGCGCTTTCCTATTTAGGATCCAGATTAGCACTGATACTGAATTGCTTAGATGAGTCGCCTGGAACGAAATCAACAAGCTTGGTGTCATCAGCCGACTTAAATTTCGTCACCGGGTCATGCTCTGTGGTTGGCTTCTTCAGAGACGTCATGTCCGCCGGGTCAACATTGTCCTTATAAAACTTCAGCTCCTCTGCTGCACAAACAGATTCGGCATAAGCAGCGTCACCCTCCTCGCATTCCAGGGCTATCTTCCGACTCCCATGTACTGTAATAGTGCCCTTATGACCAGGCATCTTGAGCTGTAAGTAAACATAACACGGCCGCGCCATGAACTTGGCATAAGCCGGCCGTCCAAACAAAGCGTGATATGGGCTCTTGATCTTGACCACTTCAAAGGTTAATTTCCCAGCCCTAGAATCACGCTCATCGCCGAAGGCTACCTCCAGCTCAATCTTACCAACTGGGTATACCAACTTACCAGGCACCACTCCGTGGAAAACAATGTTGGATGTCTTTAGATTTTTGTCAGTCAACCCCATACGACGAAAGGTCTCATAATAGAGGATGTTGATGCTGCTAGCTCCATCCATGAGTACTTTAGTGAATTTATATCCACCAACCTGAGGTGCTACCACCAAGGCTAACTGACCCGGATTGTCAACCCGGGGAGGGTGATCCTCCCTGCTCCACACAATAGGCTGCTCTGACCACCTTAAATAATGGGGAACCGTCGGCTCAACAGCGTTCACAGCCCTTTTATGAAGCTTCTGGTCTCGTTTGCACAAGCTAGTGGTGAACACATGATACTGTCCACTATTCAACTGCTTTGGATTGCTCTGATAACCCGATTGCTGCTGCTGTTGACCTCCTTGACCAGACTGTTGATTATAACCACCTTGATTTCCTTGAAAGCCGGAACTTGAGCCGCCACCCGAGCCATGAAAACCACCTCGACCTGAGCCGCCACCAGTCCCATGGTTGCCGTCGAACATGTTAGAATTTTTGAAAGCCTTCATGATCGTGCAATCTTTCCATATGTGAGTGGCTGGCCTTTCCCGAGTGCCGTGTCTCAGACAGGGTTCATTGAGCAGTTGCTCAAGAGTAGGACCTGACCCGCCGGATCGAGGGGGTGGCCTCCCCTTGCGCCGTTGATTGTTACCCTGTGAATTGGTGTTAGCCACAAACTCCGAATTACCGTCGGCCTTACGTTTATTGCCTCCTTGACTCACCGGGTTATGCTGCTGACCCTTTCCATTGCCGTTCTTCTTTCCCTTCCCTGTCTTCTCTTCATCAGACGCGGGATCCTTGGTACTATCAGAATCGGCGTATTTGACTAGAGCCGCCATCAGCTGGCCCATATCATTACAATCACGCTTGAGCCGCCCCAGCTTCTGTTTCAGAGGCTCAAATCAGCAATTTTTCTCCAACATTAAGACCGCAGAGCCGGCATCCATCTTGTCAGACGAATGTATTATCTCCTTGATCCGGTGCACCCAATGAGTGGTGGACTCACCTTCCTCTTGCTTGCAATTAGTCAAGTCCACAATTGACATGGGCTGCTTGCAGGTGTCTTTGAAGTTCTGGATAAACCGGGCTTTTAACTCTGCCCATGAACCAATGGAATTAGGCGGCAGCCCCTTCAGCCAAGTGCGGGCCGTTCCGTCCAGCATCATGGTGAAGTACTTGGCCATCGCCGCATCATTGACCTCCAACAGCTCCATGGCCATCTCATAGCTTTCAATCCACGCCCCGGGCTGTAAATCAGCCGTGTAATTTGGCACCTTTCGGGGTCCCTTGAAATCCTTGGGCAAACGCTCATTACGCAAAGCCGGCACCAAACAAGGAATGCCGCCGGTTCTTGTGGCCACACCTGCCTCAATAGAGGTCGTTGGATAATCCGGGACGGTTTGGTGAGCCGCCTGCTGAGCTGCCTGGTGAGCCGCCTGCTGAGCCGCCCGCTCATCCTCTCGACGTATCCTGTCCTGTACCGGATTATGCCCACCTGGCTGGTTACGGCACTGGGCGTTGCTTGACAAGGCCTCCGAATCCATATGTCTGCTGTAACTTTGGCTTCGGCTTGGGCGAGGAGTCGAATGAATCCTGTCTCGACTATAGGAATAAGCCTCCTGCTCAGCCAAAGCCGTCTGAAGAAGTTCTCTGACCCTTCGCGTCTCAACTGCTGTTGGAGAGTCCCCATCCACTGGGAGAGCCACCAAATGTGCCGATGCAGCGATCAGGTTCTCCAAGGGGTTGGAAAAATGACCCGGTGGTGTTGGTACGTAGCGAGGCGGGGCCGTATTCACGTGAGGAGGTTCCATCACCCGGGGCTGAACCGGTGCCCCCGCTCCGGATGTTATAAACTAGTTTGCCTCCGGCGGGTTACTAGGGCCGGCTCCGGGCGTGTAGAAGAGATTCCAAGGATCATAAACCGGAGGCAAACGGGATTGAGCCTTCTGGTGCCTCCTCCTCATCACCTCATTAGATGCGTTCAGACTCATCGTAAGCTGGAAAGCCTCTGACTGGATCTGTTGAGCCCGAGCATCCAAAGCCGCTTGCTCCGCGGCCAATCTGGTTTCCTCAGCTGCTAGGGCTTCTTTGGCTCGGGCTATATCCTCACGTACCTGTGCTACCTCTGCATCATGCTCAGCTTGACTCGCCGGAATAACTGTGGCGGTTAAGAGGGCCGTCATTTTGTCCATGAGATCAATCAGCACCTGAGCCGGCGGGCGCACAGGGCCTCCTGCCCCGGCCGCTCCTTACCCGGAAGTTATTGCTGCTGCAACCGTAGAGTTTTGACCGGGTTGAGTGCCAGCCATGAAGATCCCTACTCTGCTCGGCGGCTCAAAGGGGTCCGGAATACTGCTGCCATCAGAACAGCCCCAAGCCCGCCATCTTGCAATTGGTATAACGAATCCGTCTCACCAGTGGATGACTCACCATTGGAGTAGACGGCCGTCTCACCGCCGTCCACAGATCCTTCAGAAAGTTCTCCTCCATGGACGCAACCCACGAAGGCACGCTTCATAGTGGGCTGAGCCCGGGCGGGCCTCGCACGCTGAGCCGTCTCGATGATGTCGGTGCAGATGTCCGGCTCAGGGCCCGGCTCGCCAATCCGGCCGATGAAGACATGGATTCCGCCGAAGGGAACCCGGTACCCGTACTCAATTGAGCCGGCGTTGGGACCCCAGCCGGCGTCGTCGATGTAGAGCTTGCCGCGACGACTCTTGGTCATCCGGCCCACAGCGTATCCCTTGAGCCCTTCTGCTATTAATTCTGATATGTCGCATGTTATTGATGATGCCACTTCTGCTATGCATGATACTTATGATGACACTACTTCTATGCTTGATACTACTGTGCCACTTGGTGAATTTGTTGATGAATAACTTGCTAGGGCTAGAGAGAATGAAATTATTGAAACTGATAATATTGATGAAAGTGATGATGAAGATTCTCCCCCTAGATATGAATTGCCTGTTGTGCCTGAGGGTTATGTTATGGATGAAGAAACTTCTAGAGACTTTCTTGCTTGCAATGATAGAAGTGATCTTAAAAAATTATTAGCTAAGCTGAAAGAAAAACTCTGAATGCTAGAATGAAATATGATCCTGCTTATGCTACTTCACCTATCTTTATTACCGATAAGGATTATGAATTCTCTGTTGATCCTGATATAATTACTTTGGTTGAATCTGATCCTTTTTATGGCTATGAATCTGAAACTGTTCTGCCACCCTGTTCACTAATGATGAGAAAACTCGCTACTATTATATCCTTAAAATATTTCCGTTCTCATTAAAGGGTGATGCTAAAATATGGTTTAATTCTCTTGATCCTGGTTGTGTGCATAGTCCCCAGGATATGATTTATTACTTCTCTGCTAAATATTTCCCTGCTCATAAGAAACAAGCTGCTTTAAGGGATATATATAATTTTGTGCAAATTGAAGAAGAGAGTCTCCCACAAGCTTGGGGGAGGCTTCTCCAATTACTTAATGCTTTGCCTGATCATCCTCTCAAGAAAAATGAAATACTTGATATCTTTTATAATGGACTAACCGATGCTTCCAGAGACCACCTGGATAGTTGTGCTGGTTGTGTTTTCAGGGAAAGAACAACTGATCAAGCTAAAATTCTATTGAATAATATGTTGACCAATGAAAATAATTGGACACTTCCTGAACCAACTCCTAAGCCAACTCCGAAGAAGAGGGGTATTCTATTTCCCAGTCCTGAAGATATGCAAGAGGCAAACAAATCTATGAAAGAAAAAGGTATTAAAGCTGAAGATGTTAAGAATTTACCTCCTGCCGAAGAAATACATGGTCTTAATTTACCGCCTGTTGAAGAAACACATGGTCCTGATAACCCGACACAGGTAGTAAAGGTAAATTCTCTCTATAGATATGATAAAGCTGAAATCCCTCCTACTAAGTTTGCTAGCCAATGTTTGGATGAGTTTGATAACTTTATGATTAAGCAAGAAGAATTCAATGCTTATTTTGGTAGACAATTAAAACGCAATGCTTATATGATTGAACACTTGAGTGATTATATGTCTAGAGTTAATGGTGAACTTAAACTCATTAGTAAACATGCTTCTATGGTTACCACCCAAGTTGAACAAGTACTTAAAGCTCAAAATGATTTGCTCAATGAATTCAATAATAAGAAAAATGATAATGCTATTACAGTTATGACTAGAGGGTGTAAAATGACTCAGGAACCTTTGTATCCTGAGGGCCACCCTAAGAGAATTGAGCAAGATTCTCATAGAACTAATGTTGATGCACCTAGTCCTTCCAAAAGGAAGAAAAAGAAAAATGATAGGACTTTGCATGCTTCTAGTGAACCTGTTGTAGACACACCTGAGAATCCCAATGATATTTCTATTTCTGATGCTCAAACACAATCTGGTGATGAACATGAACCTAGTGATAATGTTAATAATGATCATGTTGATGCTCAACCTAGTAATGATAATGATGTAGAAATTGAACCTGCTGTTGATCTTGATAACCCACAATCAAAGAATCAACGTTATGATAAGAGAGACTTTGTTGCTAGGAAGCACGGTAAAGAAAGAGAGCCATGGGTTCAGAAACCCATGCCTTTTCCTCCCAAACCATCCAAGAAAAAGGATGATGAGGATTTTGAGCGCTTTGCTGAAATGATTAGACCTATCTTTTTGCATATGCGTTTGACTGATATGCTCAAAATAAATCCTTATGCTAAGTACATGAAAGAAATTGTTACAAATAAAAGAAACATACCGGAAGCTGAAATTTCCACCATGCTTGCTAATTATACTTTTAAGGGTGGAATACCAAAGAAACTAGGAGATCCAGGAGTACCCACTATACCATGCTCCATTAAAAGAAATTATGTTAGAACTGCTTTATGTGATCTTGGAGCCGGTGTTAGTGTTATGCCTCTCTCTTTATATCGTAGACTTGATTTGAATAAGTTGACACCTACTGAAATATCTTTACAAATGGCTGATAAATCAACTGCCATACCTGTCGGTATTTGTGAGGACGTGCCTGTTGTGGTTGCAAATGTTACTATTTTAACAGACTTTGTTATTCTTGATATTCCCGAGGACGATAGTATGTCTATTATTCTTGGAAGACCCTTTTTGAACACTGCAGGGGCTGTTATTGATTGCAACAAAGGCAATGTCACTTTTCATGTTAATGGCAATGAGCATACGGTACACTTCCCGAGGAAACAACCTCAAGTCCACAGTATCAATTCTATTGGAAAAATTCCATCGATTACTATTGGAGGTTTTGAATTTCCTCTCCCTACTGTCAAGAAGAGATATGATATTCTTATTATTGGGGATATGCATATCCCCGTTGAGGTAACATAGTGTTATTCAAAATTTCTCCGGTTCCATGTTATTCGGAATGAGTTTGTTAACAAGACTTGATCAACCTTGTTAGTGGATTCCTTTTGATGAGCATGAGATGGATGAAGTTAGAAAGCACAACCTTCTGTACCCCTCCTTTTACTTTCTGTTGTTTAGATTAAATAAAGCAAAATCATTATTTTCTGTCTGTTTTCTGAATTATCCGTGCAATAAAAAAATACCCCAAAAATAAAAGTTCTCCAAATGCCCCGAAATTGAAATATGATTTTTTCTGGAATATTTGAGAATACCTGGCACTGAGAACACAGCAGGAGGAGCAAGCACCTGGCCACGAGGGTCTAGGGTCGCCCACCCCCTGGGCGCGCCCCCTGCCTCGTGGGCCCATGGTGGCTCCCCTCCACTTATTCTAGCCACCACACACTCCTTCCTCCCAAAAAAATCACCAACCAGCTCAAGCACGAGTTCTAGCTCATTTTGCTACGATTTTCGATCTCCTTGCTCAAAGCTCCACTCACAAAACTGCTTGGGGGGATTGTTCTTCGGTATGTGACTCCTCCAATGGTCCAATTAGTTTTTGTTCTAGTGTTTTATTCATTGCAAATTTTTGCTGCCTAGGTGACCATGTTCTTGAGCTTGCATGCCAAATTTATATGGTTCCAAGTAGTTCTAATGCATGATATAGTCTCTAGGCACTTGTGGGAGTAGTTGCTATCAATTTTGTTGAGTTTGGTTCACTTTTATTTGAAGTTACTAAAATTTTCAGAAATTTTTCAGAGGAAGAATTATGTTTATGAAAATGTACCAAGGTAGTCCTTCAAGGAAGCAAGGACCCAGGCTCGCAATACGCGATGCGGACGATGAACTACCGAGGGAAGCTCAAGTGCGGGCTTGTGAATGGTCGTCAGAGGACTCTATGAATCGAGCAGGAATCAAGTAGGAATTTGACGCATATGTGCGTAACGCTGATCTTGTGAGCTTCGAGGCAGATAAGTACCGTCAGTACCACTATCTCACTGATTCCTTTGCGAGAAGGTTTGAATTTTCATCATCACGAAATTCTCAAACTGTCCTATTTGATCTTTATGAAAATTCTTATACTATGGACTTAGAGGATTTTAGCACTGCTTGCAAACTTCCACAATGGGATAGCACTAGTGAGCCTCGCAAATCTGAGTTTAGAGATTTTCTTGCTAGTATAACTGTGGGGGAGTCTAGAGATATAACACAAGCTACCATAGGGAGCATTCATTTTCCTGCTATACATTATTTTGCTCTCTTCATAGGTAGGTGCATAAATGGTAAGGATGAAGCATGTCACATGTGTGTCCCTGACCTCAATGTTCTCAGGAGTGCTGTATTAGGAGATAAACATTGTAATTTGGGAGCCATTGTTGCACGTAGGTTGCATAATAATAGAATTAATGGAGATTTCTTTGGTGGAATTTATGAAACCCGTTTAGCTAATTTTCTTGATATACCCATACGTGAGTATGATATTGAGTTGCCTCCTGTTTATTTAGATTAGGAGGCTATGGTTCATCATCAGTTTGTTGAGAGGAACGATCAGTTCCTCCAGTACTGACTAATCTTTGACAGATGACGCACCTATCACGTCGTTCTCCCTGCTCCTACTTCCTTTGACTTTCAGGCAAAGGGGAGGTATGTCATAACCAGGGAGGAGGCGAACGAGTACGAGAGGAGGGCTGAGACAGCTCGCCTCCAAGCTGCAGCCCATGATGCAATAGCCGCTGCATCTCAGTACGACCCCAACTAAAACTTTGGATATCCGCCAGGCCAGCCGTGGCCATAGACCAACTTAGGCCAAAAGCCTAAGCTTGGGGGAGTATGTATTTCCCACCGACATTACATCTATGTTCACACACGCATGCTAGTTGTCGGTGCTCATACTTTTTCATTGTACTATCCATGCTAGTTTATTTTCCTTTTTTCTGCTTTCTTCTTGTGTGTTTGAAAAATCTTAAGAAAAACCAAAAAAAATTAGTTGTAGCTTTTAGCTAGTTTACTTTTCATGCTGCAGTAGTAGTAATTAAAAGAAAACCCAAAAATATTTCCTGTTCTTCTTTTGCTTGTTGGGAGCTTTCTCGTGTAAATAGTTTTATTTCTTTTCTTTGGGGGTCGAGAGGAGAAGACCATAATGAAAATGTTGAAGTGGCTCTCATATGCATTATTGTTGATTTAACCAAGAGCCCGTTGTGCCTTGTCTTCTCCTGTTTATTGAATGTCTGCAGATTCCAGCTTAGTCCAATGCATGTGCACTATTATTATTATTCACGTCGTTCGGTCGTGCAAGTGAAAGGCAATTATGACGATATATGATGGACTGATTGAGATGAGAGAAGCTGGTATGAACTCGACCTCTCTTGTTTTTGTAAATATGATTAGTTCATCGTTCCTGATTCAGCCTATTATGAATGAAACATGTTTGCAATGACAATTATAGATTATAGTTGCTCATACCATGCTTAATTAGCTAGGAGTTTATAATGGTTTACCTTGCGTGCCAACATGCTGTTAAAATGGTTGTGATGTGGTATGATAGGGTGGTATCCTCCTTTGAATGATTCGAGTGACTTGACTTGGCACATGTTCACACATGTAGTTGAAACAAAATCAACATAGCCTCCAGGATATTTATGTTCATGGTGGATTATATCCTACTCATGCTTGCACTCAGTGTTGATTAATTTTAATGCATGTTCATGACTGTTGTCGCTCTCTAGTTGGTCGCTTCCCAGTCTTTTGCTAGCCTTCACTTGTACTAAGCGGGAATACTGCTTGTGCATCCACTTCCATAAAACCCCAAAGTTATTCCATATGAGTCCACCATACCTTCCTATATGCGGTATCTACCTGCCGTTCCAAGTAAATTTGTATGTGCCAAACTCTAAACCTTCAAATGAAATTTTGTTTTGTATGCTCGAATAGCTCATGTATCAACTAGGGCTGTCTGTATCTTCCATGCTAGGCGGGTTATTCTCAAGAGGAGTGAACTCCGCTCCTCACTCACGAGAAAATGGCTGGTCACCGGGATGCCCAGTCCCATGCTTTATGCAAGTCAAATTAAAATAATTGCAAACAAAACTCCCCCGGGACTCTTGTTAGTTGGAGGCACTCCTTGTTTCGAGCAAGCCATGGATTGATGCTTGTTGGTAGAGGGGGAGTATAAACTTTACCATTCTGTTTGGGAACCGCCTATAATGTGTGTAGCATGGAAGATATCGCCATCTCTCGGTTGTTATGTTGACAATGAAAGTATGCCGCTCAAAATATTATTTATCTCTGCTTTAAAATGAGCTCTGACACCTCTACAAATCCCTGCTTCCCTCTGCGAAGGGCCTATCTATTTACCTTTATGTTGAGTCATCACCCTCTTATTAAAAAGCACCAGCTAGAGAGCACCGCTGTCATTTGCATCCATTACTATTAATTTATATTGGGTATGACTGGATCTCTTTTACCATGAATTACAATGTTTAGTTAGTCCTTGATCTTTAAAGGTGCTCTGCATTTATGTTTTGCGGTCTCAGAAAGGGCTAGCGAGATACCATCTTGTTATATCTTATTATGATTGTTTTGAGAAAGTGTTGTCATCCGAGATTTATTATTATTGCTCGCTAGTTGATTATGCCATTGATATGAGTAAACATGAGACCTAAGTGTTATTGTGAATATGGTTAGTCCATAATCTTTGCTGAAAACTTGAATGTTGGCTTTACATATTTACAACAACAAGAGCAAACAGAGTTTGTAAAAGTTTTTCTTTATAACTTTCAGTTTATCAACTGAATTGCTTGAGGACAAGCAAAGCTTTAAGCTTGGGGGAGTTGATACGTCTCCAACGTATCTACTATTCCAAACACTTTTGCCCTTGTTTTGGACTCTAACTTGCGTGATTCGAATGGAACTAACCCGGACTGACGCTATTTTCAGCAGAATTGCCATGGTGTTATTTTTGTGCACAAACAAAAGTTCTTGGAATGACCTGAAACTTCACGGAGATTATTTTTGGAAATAATAAAAAATACTGGCGAAAGAATCAAGGCCAGGGGCCCACACCCTGTCCACGAGGGTGGGAGGCGCGCCTGCCCCCCTGGGCGCGCCCCCTGCCTCGTGGGCTGTAGCGACCAGACCTCAAACGGTCAAGTCTCTGTGCATCAGTGTCATCCCTGCATCAGTAATGCTGACACGCATAGTACTCGAAGGATTTATAACAGAGTAGCAATCACACACTTATTACATCGAATGTCTCAAAAGAGAACTTAATACAATAAATATGGCTTAAGGCCATCTAAAAACGATAACAGCGGAAGGCTTGGAAGATAAGCGAGTCCATCAACTCCAACGGCATCACTGAGTATAAGACCACGACCTAAGGCACCTTACTCGTTGTCTGAAAAGTCTGCAACATGAAACGTTGCAGCCCGAAAACGGGTCAGCACATGGAATATGCTGGCAATGTAACACATAGAGAGTAATGAACAGGATAATGCTATACTACATGCATATATGGCTGGTGGAAAGCTCTATGGTTACAGTTTTGCGAAAAGCCAATTTTTCCCTACTGCAAAGGAATAAATTTTATTTAACTATCATGGTGGTTGTTAAACATTGAGAATGGGTGACACCATCTAAATCCCAATTAAGTTTCAACATGAATCCCAACAAAATTAATTAAAGTAACATGATGAGATTCACATGATAATCCAAGTACTAGATACTCAAGATGTCCATAACCGGGGACACGGCTAACCATGATTAGATTGTACACTCTGCAGAGGTTTGCGCACTTTTCCCCGCAAGACTCGATCTCCGTTGGGATTTTCGCACTACATGGTGTTTGAGAAACGGATGACCGAGACATAGTCTTTTAGAAGCGTTTGCACCTTACGATCGGGTAGATAGTTACACCTACTTCCCCTACATCTGCTAGTCTACCACTGTAAGAGTTCACACAACTTAATCAACTATGCTAGAGCCCATAATAGCTTGCGGCTACACACGGAAGTTTCTAGCATGAAAAATCTTATGATCCCTTTGAGCCTGGGTGGCGGTCCATAAAAAAACAGGCAATCGCTGGAATACCCAGGTGCCTCAATCCACCCAGATGTGTATTTAAGTTGCCACCTTAAGTTGAACCATTAATTAACAAACTCACATCTGTCATGGATACACTCAAACCTAATCCACGTCTACTAGCATAGCATAGCAATATAAGCAAACGTAGCAGTAACTCCCAAGGGTTTGAATACAAAACGGCTAATAGGTACTACCTCATCTACTTCCCAAAACCCACAATTTAATCAGATCCTAATCATGCAGTGTTTGAGGATTGATCTAATGCAATAAAACTGGGTAATGAAAAGTATGATCAAAGTGTTACTTGCCTTGCTGATGATCCGTGAAACCTAGGGATTCGAAGTAGCAAGCGGCGCACTCCGGGTACTCTATCACAAACAAACAAGCATACAATAAGTACTCATCTAATGCACAGGTAAAACTCGAATAAGAGATCTAACCAGAAAGTTCAACTTAAGAACTCCCGTTTGCAAAAAGAATCAAATCAAACGAAGCAACGAAAGTCAAACGGCGAAAGAAACAAGCTTCGTTTACTATTCTGGACCTAAGTCAAATTTTATAGAAGCAAAAACTTGTTTGAGTTGGTTAAACGGAAAGAGGGCTTCGAGACGAAACTCTAGGCGCTTGAATCGCCTGATTCCAACAAACGAGCGAAAAGAAAAACGAAAACGAAAAACAGATCAGAAATCGCGATCAGAAATAATCGCGGAAAATCCAAGAAAAAGAAAATGGACGAACAGGCTAACGAACGAACGTTCGTTGTCTGCGGCTAAACGATGAAAACCGTTCGTTAAAACGAATGTATGGACGAACGTCCGCTAACTAAACTAAACCGGGGAAAAAAATAAAAACCGATCTATTCTAAAAAAAAGAAAACTAGGGTAAACCGGATCGGTTCAAAAAACAGAACGACGGCGGGGCGGCGGCGGCGTATACCTCAGGCGAGGCTCTGGCGAGGCGGGGCGGCTCCGGCGGGCGGGGTGAGGCGGCAGGGTGGGGCGCGGGACGGGCGGCGGCTTCAGGCGTCGGCGGCGGCGGGCTTCGGGTGGCGGGGCGGGACGGGGTGAGGCGGCGGGGCGGGGGCGGCTTTTAAGAGAGGGGGAGGGGCGGCTTGGAGGAGGGGGCAAGGCGGCGGGGAGGCGGGGTCCGGGTCTGACTCAGCGACGGCGGCGGCGGTCGCGGTCTCCTGGAGGGAGACGGCGGCGCAGGGAAGCTGGGCCGGCTCGGCTGGGCCTCGGCCCAGTCGGGCGCTGGACGTTTAAAAAAAACAATTCCACCGAACAGAAAATAAATCCTAGAAAAATAAATAAAAATCTAAAAATGCTCTAATGTATAACATTCCAAATTGAAAATTTGGGATGTTACAAACCTACCCCCCTTAAGATGAATCTCGCCCTCGAGATTCGGGTTGGCTAGAAAATAGGTGAGGGTGGTCCTTCCGTAGATCTTCCTCTCGCTCCCAGGTCGCTTCATCCTCGGTATGGTGGCTCCACTGAACTTTGCAAAACTTGATAACCATGCTGCGCATGACTCGACTGGCATATTCGAGAATCTTGACTGGTTTCTCCTCATAGGTCAAATCACTATCCAACTGAATTGCTTCCAGTGGCACTGTATCTCTCAATGGTATATCAGCCATCTCTGCGTGGCACTTCTTCAACTGGGAAACGTGGAACACATCGTGAACTCCTGACAATCCTTCGGGTAATTCCAACTTGTAAGCAACTTCTCCCATACGCTCCAAAACTTTGTATGGTCCTACAAATCGTGGCGCTAACTTTCCCTTAACTCCAAAGCGCTTAACTCCTCGAAGTGGGGATGCACGAAGATAAACTCCGTCTCCGACTTTGTAAACAGTCTCCTTGCATTTAGAATCCGCATAGCTCTTCTGCCTGGATTGGGCTACCTTGAGCCTATCGCGAATCAACTTCACCTTCTGTTCAGATTCCTTAATCAAATCTGGTCCAAACAACTGCCGGTCTCCAACTTCGTCCCACAACAACGGTGTTCTGCACCTTCTTCCGTACAGCGCTTCGAAAGGGGCCATCTTCAAACTGGCTTGATAACTGTTGTTATAAGAGAACTCTGCATAAGGCCAATTGTCGTCCCAACTAGATCCATAATCAAGCGCACAAGCTCTCAGCATGTCCTCCAAAATCTGATTGACTCTCTCGGTCTGTCCGTCTCTCTGTGGATGAAAGGCTGTACTGAACTCTAGCCTGGTACCCAAAGTTTCGTGCAACTGATTCCAAAACTTTGAAGTAAACTGGGTTCCTCTATCTGATACAATGGTCCTCGGAACTCCATGCAGACATACGATCCTGGTCATGTATATCTTTGCCAACTTAGCACTGGTGTAAGTGGTCTTCACTGGGATGAAATGAGCTACCTTCGTCAAACGATCGACTACAACCCATATCGAGTCATAGCGTGAACGAGTCCTGGGCAATCCCGTGATAAAATCCATGCCTAGCTTATCCAACTTCCATTCGGGTATCGGCAATGGTTGTAGCAATCCTGCTGGCTTCTGATGCTCTGCCTTCACTCTCTGACATACATCACAAACTGCTACATACTCCGCAATATCCTTCTTCATTCCGGTCCACCAGAAAGTATCCTTCAAATCCAAATACATCTTGGTATTTCCTGGGTGAATCGAATACGGCGAATCATGGGCCTCTTGCAGAATCAACTTCCTGATCTCCTGATCATTAGGCACATAAACGCGGTCCTCAAACCATAAGGTATCGTGCTCGTCCTCACGAAATCCCTTGGCTTTTCCTTTGCGCACCCTTTCCTTTATTTTGGCAATCTCCTTGTCAGTCTTCTGAGCTTCTCTGATCTTATCCATCAAAGTAGACTGTATTTCTAATGCGGCAACATAGCCTCTCAGAACTATCTCCAAACATAGCTCGCGAAGATCCTTGGCTAATTCCTTTGGTAACTCTCCGGTCATGAGTGTGTTGACATGGCTCTTGTGGCTCAACGCATCTGCTACTATGTTAGCCTTTCCGGGGTGATAATGCAATCTCATATCATAATCCTTTATGAGCTCCAACCATCTCCTTTGCCTGAGATTCAACTCTTTTTGCGTGAAGATGTATTTCAAACTCTTATGATCCGTGTACACCTCGCAGTGGTTTCCGATGAGAAAGTGTCTCCATGTCTTCAACGCTTGTACTACGGCTGCTAACTCCAAATCATGCGTAGCATAATTCAACTCATGGGGCTTAAGCTGTCGTGAGGCATATGAAACAACTCTTCCTTCCTGCATAAGCACTGCTCCAAGTCCTCGACGAGAAGCATCGCAGTATACTTCATAATCCTTGCGCTGATCTGGCAGAATCAACACTGGTGATGTAACCAAATGTTTCTTCAACTCCTGGAAACTAGCTTCACATTCCTCAGCCCAATTGAACTTGGTGTCCTTCTTCAACAGCTCCATCATGGGCTTTGCAATCCTCGAGAAATTCTCAATGAATCTTCCGTAGTATCCTGCGAGTCCAAGAAAACTCCGGATCTCTCCAACTGATGTGGGTGATTCCCAGTTTGTTACAGTGTCAACTTTGGTGGGGTCTACTGCTATTCCTTCTCCGGATATAACATGTCCGAGGAATCCAACTTCCTTCTACCAAAACTCACATTTGCCGAACTTGGCATATAACTGATGTTCTCTGAGCTTCTCAAGTACCAAACGCAAATGTTCCTTATGCTCCTCTTCATTCTTGGAGTAGACCAAAATATCATCAATGAACACCACGATGAACTTATCCAAAAACTCCATAAACACCTTGTTCACCAGGTTCATGAAATAGGCAGGTGCGTTAGTCAGACCAAATAACATAATAGTATACTCGTACAACCCATACCTAGTGGTACAAGCCGTCTTAGGTATATCCTGCTCTCGAATCTTCAACTGATGGTATCCTGACCGCAGATTGATCTTGGAAAATACCTTAGCTCCTTGTAAGCGGTCAAACAGATCATTGATCATCGGCAGTGGGTACTTGTTTTTGATGGTCACTTCATTCAGTCCTCGATAATCAACAATCATCCTTAACGATCCATCCTTCTTCTCCACTATAAGTACTGGCGATCCCCAGGGTGAAGAACTTGGGCAAATATAGCCTTTATCCAGTAACTCCTTAATCTGCTTCTTAATCTCCTCCAAATCTTTTGCGGGCATCCTGTACGGTCTCTTAGATATTGGCCCTGTGCCTGGCAAAAGCTCAATCAAAAACTCAATGTCTCTATCCGGTGGCATGCCTGGCAACTCCTCTGGAAATACGTCAGGGAAATCCTTCACCACTGGTACTTCCTCCTGTACAACTCCTGATAAGGAATTCACCTAAGTCCTCTTCGGCACATGCCGGGATACATACTTAATCCTTCTTCCTTCTGGGGTGGTAAGTAAAATCGTCTTACTGGCGCAATCGATGTTTCCTCCGTACATCGACAGCCAATCCATACCCAAAATCACATCCAAACCTTGTGACTCCAAGATTATTAAGTCTGAGGGGAAAACATGCCTACCTATGTCCAATGGCATCTGAAAACATCCTTGGCTTGCCATATACTCTGCGCCTGGTGAACTCACTAACATAGGTGTTCTAAGAACTTTGGTGGGAAGTTTATACTTATCCACGACTCCCCTTGATATGTATGAATACGATGCACCAGTATCAAAAAGAACGAGTGCAGTAAATGACTTAACCAAAAACTTACCTATTACTGCATCTGGCTGGGCTTCAACCTCCTCCACGTTAACGTGGTTCACATGTCCTTTATTGAAAGGTTCGGCTTCTTCCCAGAGCTTCCATTGCCATTTCCATTCTGGGCTTCAGGACATTCATTGGCATAATGTCCAGTCTTCTGACACTTATAGCAAGTGACTTGGCTCAGGTCTCTCTTGGCTGGGGTTGATGGGTTGGTACGGTTCTGGCAGTTGCTTCCTCCATTCCCGTTACCATTCTTGGGGCCATTATGATTGTGCGAACTACCTCCTCCATGGGTATGCTGAAAATGTCCTCCCGATTTCGGGGTAAAACGTGGCTTCTGCTGAGCTCCAGAATTGTACTTCCCTTGTCCATACTTCCTCTTGCGGTTTTCAATCTGCTGCTGCTTCCCTTCAATCATGAGAGCTCTATCTACCAACTCCTGGTAGTTGTTGAAGGTTGCTACCATCAACTGCATGCTCAGCTCATCATTCAGTCCTTCCAAAAACTTCTCCTGCTTGGCTGCATCTGTAGCAACGTCATCGGGGGCATAACGTGCTAGTTTACTAAAATCCTCCACATACTAGCCTACGGTGCGTCCTCCTTGGCGTAGGTTGCGAAACTCATGCTTCTTCATGGCCATAGCTCTTGCTGAAACATGGGCAGTACGAAAAGCTTGCTGGAACTGGTCCCATGTGACAGTGTCTATAGGGTGTGTGGCTGTGTAATTCTCCCACCATGATGTTGCGGGTCCATCAAGCTGATGTGCGGCAAAACGCACTCTTTCCGCATCTGTGCATCCTGCAGTGGTCAACTCCCTTCCAACTTTGCGGAGCCAATCATCTGCAACAATCGGCTCGGTGCTACTGGAATACACCGGCGGATTCAGTCTCAAGAAACGGGTTAAGTTGTGGGTTGTTGTTGTTCTTGTTGTTGCCTTGGTTCTGTACTAGTGCTTGCATCAAGACATTCTGCTGCTGAATCAACTGAGTGATCTCCGGTGGGAAAACAAATCCGGTGTCGCGTCTCAGAGGCATCTGATGGGTTTAGAAAAGATGAGAATTTAGAATAGAATGAGGTCTAGAGAGAAAACACTACCCATATGCACATGAGACAAACACAATCAATATCACTCAAATCAATTCAAACAAGGCATATAATCGATCTAACTATCATCACAAAGTGCTCGGACTATACTATATACATGGGGGAATAGTACTACTGATTATGGTGGTCTACTAGAAATTTTGATCGGTCGAAGACTCCATGATATCTGCTCCAGCTTCATCAACAAAGTCATCTTCACTGGGGTCCGAGTCGGTGTCGTCGATGATGATGTAGTTATCCGGGCAAGCGCAATCATCGTCTTCTCCTCCTGGTGCTGGGTCTCCCATGAATACGCCGATCTTCTTTATCAGGTCGTCATTCTTCTCCAACAACGTGGCGATCTCCTCCTCATATCCATCGCGCATAGACTTGAGTTCATCCTCCAACTCCATGATCTTGGTCAATGCCTTCTTCAGATCTATCATGCCTGTACACATTTGGTTCTCCTGGCGACGAATGTGTTGGTTTTGCTCCTGGATGAAAGCTGCAATTGATCTATCCTTCTTGGTACTGATCATCTCCCATTGCTCATCTCGGTGCCCAAAAATCTGGTAAATTGTATCCTTAAGCTCCTTGTGGTAAACTTCTCCAATGCGTCCCATGGTGATGTGGGCTGCCATGCTCTTTCCTAGACTCCAGGTTGGTGCATCAAAGGAAAACTCTATGGGCTCGGTGACGGGCATGAACGTCCTTCCTGGAACTTGAACTTGAATCATCCAACGCTCCTCTTTTGGTAGTGTGGCGTTGTAGGTTCCGGTGAAGCTTGGTATTTTGATGTTCAGGTATCTAGTGACTTCCTTCAAGTGGCGTCCAAAGGGTGTATCTTCATCTGGTTGCATGAACTTGTTCCTGGCATCCACCATCCTAAAAGAGTGGAAAATGGAGAGGAGTCCGAAATGAGAAGAGAATAGTGATCTAGGGTTTAAGCTTAGTGGTCGTGTCCTACAGTCAGTGTGTGCTCTTATACCATCTTGTAGCGACCAGACCTCAGACGGTCAAGTCTCTGTGCATCAGTGTCATCCCTGCATCAGTAATGCTGACACGCATAGTACTCGAAGGATTTATAACAGAGTAGCAATCACACACTTATTACATCGAATGTCTCAAAAGAGAACTTAATACAATAAATATGGCTTAAGGCCATCTAAAAACGATAACAGCAGAAGGCTTGGAAGATAAGCGAGTCCATCAACTCCAACTGCATCACTGAGTATAAGACCACGACCTAAGGCACCTTACTCGTCGTCTGAAAAGTCTGCAACATGAAACGTTGCAGCCCGAAAACGGGTCAGCACATGGAATATGCTGGCAATGTAACACATAGAGAGTAATGAACAAGATAATGCTATACTACATGCATATATGGCTGGTGGAAAGCTCTATGGTTACAGTTTTGCGAAAAGCCAATTTTTCCCTACTACAAAGGAATAAATTTTATTTAACTATCATGGTGGTTGTTAAACATTGAGAATGGGTGACACCATCTCAATCCCAATTAAGTTTCAACATTAATCCCAACAAAATTAATTAAAGTAACATGATGAGATTCACATGATAATCCAAGTACTAGATACTCAAGATGTCCATAACCGGGGACACGACTAACCATGATTAGATTGTACACTCTGCAGAGGTTTGCGCACTTTTCCCCGCAAGACTCGATCTCCTCCGTTGGGATTTTCGCACTACATGGTGTTTGAGAAACGGATGACCGAGACATAGTCTTTCAAAAGCGTTAGCACCTTAGGATCGGGTAGACAGTTACACCTACTTCCCCTACATCTGCTAGTCTACCACTGTAAGAGTTCACACAACTTAATCAACTATGCTAGAGCCCATAATAGCTTGCGGCTGCACACGGAAGTTTCTAGCATGAAAAATCTTATGATCCCTTTGAGCCTAGGTGGCGGTCCATAAAAAAAACAGGCAATCGCTGGAATACCTAGGTGCCTCAATCCACCCAGATGTGTATTTAAGTTGCCACCTTAAGTTGAACCATTAATTAACAAACTCACATCTGTCATGGATACACTCAAACCCAATCCACGTCTACTAGCATAGCATAGCAATATAAGCAAACGTAGCAGTAACTCCCAAGGGTTTGAATACAAAACAGGTAATAGGTACTACCTCATCTACTTCCCAAAACCCACAATTTAATCAGATCCTAATCATGCAGTGTTTGTGGATTGATCTAATGCAATAAAACTGGGTAATGAAAAGTATGATCAAAGTGTTACTTGCCTTGCTGATGATCCGTGAAACCTAGGGATTCGAAGTAGCAAGCGGCGCACTCCGGGTACTCTATCACAAACAAACAAGCATAAAATAAGTACTCATCTAATGCACAGGTAAAACTCGAATAAGAGATCTAACCAGAAAGTTCAACTTAAGAACTCCGGTTTGCAAAAAGAATCAAATCAAACGAAGCAACTAAAGTCAAACGGCGAATGAAACAAGCTTTGTTTACTAATCTGGACCTAAGTCAAATTTTACAGAAGCAAAAACTTGTTTGAGTTGGTTAAACGGAAAGAGGGCTTCGAAACGAAACTCTAGGCGCTTGAATCGCCTGATTCCGACAAACGAGCGAAAAGAAAAAACAAAATGAAAAACAGATCGGAAATCGCGATCAGAAATAATCGCGGAAAATCCGAGAAAAAGAAAACGGACGAATAGGCTAACGAACGAACGTTCGTTGTCTACGGCTAACGACGAAAACCGTTCGTTAAAACGAACGTACGGACGAACGTCCGCTAACTAAACTAAACCGGGGAAACAAATAAAAACCGATCTATTCTAAAAAACGAAAACTAGGGTTTAAAAAAACGAATCGGTTCAAAAAAACCGAATGACGGTGGGGCGGCGGCGGCGTATACCTCAGGCGAGGCGGGGCGGCTCCGACGGGCGGGGTGAGGCGGCGGGGTGGGGCGCAGGACGGGCGGCGGCTTCAGGCGTTGGCGGCGACTTCGGGCGTTGGCGACGGCGGGCTTCGGGCGGCGGGGCGGCTTCGGCGGCGGGGCGGGACGGGGTGAGGCGGTGGGGCGGGGCGGCTTTTAAGAGGGGCGGCTTGGAGGAGGGGGCAAGGTGGCGGGGAGGCGGAGTCCGGGTCGGACTCGGCGACGGCGGCGGCAGTCGCGGTCTCCTGGAGGGAGACGGCGGCGCGGGGAAGCTGGGCCAGCTTGGCTGGGCCTCGGCCAAGTCAGGCGCTGGACGTTTTTTTAAAACAATTCCGCCGAACAGAAATAAATCCTAGAAAAATAAATAAAAATCTAAAAATGCCAAAACTAATTTTCACCGTCTAAATAAAATATTTAGAACGAGATGAACATTTTCTTGGCCCTAAAATGCAATTTGAAAAACGTGCAATTATTCCTAAATTCGAATAAAATAGCAAAAACTCCAAAATAAAATCTTATTTGATTTTTTTATTAAATCCTCAATATTTCTTATTTTTGGGAAAGTCATTTTATTCCCTCTCTCTTATTTTTATAAACGAAATAATTGAAGATAAAATAAATCAAATCAAATGATCCTCTTTTCAAAAATTTGAGGAAACCCAATCATGAAAATAATGAAATCCCCAACTCTCTCCGTGGGACCTTGAGTTGCGTAGAATTTCTAGGATCAAAATCAAAATGCAAATAAAATATGATATGCAATGATGCTCTAATGTATAACATTCCAAATTGAAATTTAGGGATGTTACATGGGCCCCCTGGAGCTCCACCGACCTCAACTCCAACTCTATATATTCACGTTCGGGGAGAAAACAATCAGAGAGAAGGATTCATCGCATTTTACGATACGGAGCCGCCGCCAAGCCCTAATCTCTCTCGGGAGGGCTGATCTGGAGTCCGTTCAGGGCTCTGGAGAGGGGAATTCGTCGCCATCGTCATCATCAACCATCCTCCATCACCAATCCCATGAGGGCTCACCGCCGTGCGTGAGTAATTCCATCGTAGGCTTGCTAGACGGTGATTGGTTGGATGAGATTTATCATGTAATCGAGTTAGTTTTGTTAGGGTTTGATCCCTAGTGTCCACTTTGTTCTGAGATTGATGTTGCTATGACTTTGCTATGCTTAATGCTTGTCACTAGGGCCCGAGTGCCATGATTTCAGATCTGAACCTATTATGTTTTCATGAATATATGTGAGTTCTTGATCCTATCTTGCAAGTCTATAGTCACCTACTATGTGTTATGATCCGGCAACCCCGAAGTGACAATAATCGGGACCACTCCCGGTGATGACCGTAGTTTGAGGAGTTCATGTATTCACTATGTGTTAATGCTTTGGTCTGGTACTCTATTAAAAGGAGGCCTTAATATCCCTTAGTTTCCATTAGGACCCCGCTGCCACGGGAGGGTAGGACAAAAGATGTCATGCAAGTTCTTTTCCATAAGCACGTATGACTATATTCGGAATACATGCCTACATTACATTGATGAATTGGAGCTAGTTGTGTGTCACCCTATGTTATAACTGTTGCATGAATAATCGCATCCGACATAATTCCCCATCACCGATCCAATGCCTACGAGCTTTTCACATATTGTTCTTCGCTTATTTACTTTTCCGTTGCCACTGTTACAATCACTACAAAACCCAAAAATATTACTTTTGCTACCGTTACCACTACTATCATACTACTTTGTTACTAAATACTTTGCTGCAGATATTAAGTTATCCAGGTGTGGTTGAATTGACAACTCAACTGCTAATACTTGAGAATATTCTTTGGCTCCCCTTGTGTCGAATCAATAAATTTGGGTTGAATACTCTACCCTCGAAAACTGTTGCGATCCCCTATACTTGTGGGTTATCATGCTTCACTTACATATTTTGAGCTTGGATATTTGCTAGTCGATATTAATCCTAGAATACTCCATGAACTTCACTTATATCCTTTGGAGAATGAATAATAATATCATCTAAAGTGGATTTGGAAGAGTGTCGACTTTAGTTAGTAATGATTCCACTATTTCGAGTTTGCTCCCACTATTCCGAATAAGAAGAATTTTGCTTATGTGGAGAGTAGTAAAATTTCTATGCTTGTAGATCATGAAAAGAATGCTTTATGTGATGGTTATATTGTTGAACTCATTCATAAAGCTACTGAAATTTTTTATGAGGGAGGAATACATGCTTGTAGAAGTTGCAATAATATCAAGTTTCCTCTCTATGTGCTTAAAGTTTTGAAGTTATACTTGTTTTGCTTCCTATGCTAGTTGATTATTGTTCCTATAAATATTATGCTCACAAAATCCCTAGGCATAGGAAGTGGGTTAGATTTAAATATGCTAGTCATATTCTTCATGATGCCCTCTTTATGTTTCAATTCTTATCCATTATGTGAGCATCATTGAAATCATCATGCCTAGCTAAAAGGCATTAAAGAAAAGCGCTTGTTGGGAGACAACCCAATATCTGCCAGCAGACGGCAAAGCTGCCAAATAGGCCAGCCTAGTGCACCCCAGGTTGCATAGGTAGCTGCCACATGGTAGCTTTGCCGTCTGCTGGCTGATGGCAAAGCTCTTTGCCGTCTGCCAACAGACGGCAAAGAGCCTGTACAACCCCTGTTTTTTATTAAATTCATTCAATTTGACAGAATTTCACAGATATATATATATATATACACATTTGAAAATAATTTCAGCAAGCATACCAACAGTAAGTTTCCAACAACATATCCAACATACAATGGTTTCCAAGAAGAAGTTTCCAACAAGATATCCATACATACATATCCAAAACAAGTTTCCATAAATAAAAAGGAAGCACAAGGAGAAGAGTACACTCCATCAATGCAAGCTTCCTCATCTAAAGCAAATCTGCAAATTGGGAAAGATGAAAGTTAGAAGAAGAAGAAGAAGAAGAGGACTAGCTAGAAGAAAAATAAGAAAAGGAAGAAGAAGAATTTATCTTCTCTTTCTTTTTCTCCTCTCCTCTTCTTTATCTTCTTCTTCTTCTAACTAAGGTAGGTAAAAATGCCATTTTTTAGCTAAGCTAGGAAAAAAATGCTAAGTGTAGGTTATTTTAGAGCTAAGCTAGGTAAATAGGTCATTTTGGAGCTAACCTAGGTAGTTATGCCATTTTTGAGCTAACTAAGCATATTTATTCATTTTGGAGGACAAAATGGTAAGTGTAGGTCATTTTAGAGCTATCCTAGTTAAAATCGGTCATTTGGAGCTAGGTAAGGTTAATTTGTCATTTTGGAGGAAAATAAACTAATTATATGATAGTTTGGAGCTAAACCAAGGTTATTATGCCATTTTTCACCTAAGTAAGCTAATTATGTCATAAATGAACTAGGTAAGCTAAGTATAGATCATTATTGAGCTATCCTAGGTAGTTATGTCATTTTTAGCTAACTAAGCATATTAAGTCATTTAGGAGGAAAAAATGCTAAGTATAGGTCATTTTATAGCTATCCTAGGTAAAGTATGTCAGTTTGGAGCTAAGTAAGGTTATTATGTCATTTTCGAGGAAAATAAGCTAAGTATAGGTCATTTTGGAGCTAAACCAAGGTTATTATGCCATTTTTACCTAAGTGAGCTAATTACGTCATAAATGAACTAGCTAAGCTAATTATAGATCATTATTGAGCTATCCTAGGTAGTTATGCCATTTCTTACCTAAGTGAGCTAATTATGTCATAAATGAACTAGCTAGGCTAATTATAGATCATTATTGAGCTATCCTGGGTAGTGATGCCATTTTCTAGCTAACTAAGCATATCAAGTCAATTTGGAGGAAAAAATGCTACGTATAGGTCATTTTATAGCTATCCTAGGTAAAAATATGTCATTTTGGAGCTAAGTAAGGTTATTATGTCATTTTCGAGGAAAATAAGCTAAGTATAGGTCATTTTGGAGCTAAGTAGGTCATTTCTTAAGCTAAGTATGCATTTGTTAAGCAAAACAGTTGGGAAAACTTACCATCATCACGGAGGTGAAGGACCGGTCAGGTTTGCGCCAGTGCCAGACGGAGAAAGACCGGTCAAAGTCGGGGTTGCGCCAGTGCAAGACGGAGAAGGATCAGTCGATGCTTGTCGGGAGGCTTGCTGCACCAAAGATCATTTGCAATGTCTCGTTAGCAAGATGCAACTGAAATGTGAATACTAGTAACTAATGACCATTCAAATGAAACTCATCGTTTCCGCTATACCAATCTAGGGCATCGGCGGAGGGGTCTGACCGTTTTTCTCGCACACGGACTGCACATTTTGTTTTCACGAGTCGATCATATCAGTTGGTAATGAAACGAACATTACGTGCATGATTTGGCTAATATGCAGGAGAAACTTACCATGAGGAGCTCGTATAGGGCCCGGTGAGACGCATCGTTCTGGTTCCTCTCTGCCTCCAACAGACTAGCCGTCCTCTCCTCCAACTCCCTCTCCCTCTCCGACGCCTGCCAGTTTGCCTCCGCCAGAAGCTCCTGGGCCCTAGCCTCGATGGTGAGCTCCATTGGCCGTGGACGAGGCCTTATCTCGGGAAGAGAGCCCGTCTGGCGCTTCTTGATCTGTGAGAGAGTTCTAGGACAACATATCAGTCCATCCCCAATGGCTACCGAGCCATGTCTCCTCCCGTCATCAGATAGCATCACGAGCTCTGGATCAAAAGCACTCTGGCTCGGGTTAAAGTCGTCCCCTTTCGTCGCCTTCCCAAAGTCTCTGTACCTCACGAGCTTGTCGTGGGAGGAGATGTTGGTGAAGCTCTCTGGATGATCGAGGTCAGACTTAGAGAATGCCTTGGCCTTCTTGTACGGGGCAGTATGGGCCATGGCATAGAAGTCGTACAGCAGTGGCACGTCCTTCTTGTTGTGTCGCGCCTAAAAGAGAGGAACAGCATATTAGTTAAGGGCTCAAGCTAGCATGAAGAATGAAATTGTATGAATCGTGAAGCAAACCACATACCAAGTGATCCCCGTACTCAAACAGGTTGGAGCTCCCTTGATGGTGTGGCACACCTTGCATTTGGGCACACTTATCCCTGGCCTTGTTGTGGACGGCTAGCCATTGGGGAGAGCACCACTCATCCACCAACGCCTCCCAATAGTCCATCCTATCTGCACACCATCTCGGGGGCACCTAAGTTAGACAAAGCGAAATTTCAGCGCTACGCCTACGAATCAAATCAAGGAAACTAAGTACAAGGCCTTAAGAATAGGTAATTACCTTCATGTACTTCTCCTTACTCAGATACTTGCCGCGGCACTTCTTCTTGGCCCTCTTAATGTTAGTCAAGGCATAGTAGTCTCGAACAGCCTGCACCCGAGCCTCGTGCTGTAAGTTTTGAAGTAGGCGCTTGCACTCGGCTTCGAGAACCATAGACACGTCCGCCTCGTGTTCCTCAAGACACTCATAGAAGGTCTGCAATCAAACAAGACAACACTGATTAGTACAATCACTAGGTACTGTTGATTTTCAATTCTGTAAAGGAGAAATTACCCAAAACCGCCGGATCACAATGTCGGCCACCATCTTGCACAAGACACCATCGACCCTCTCCTCCCGCGGGGTCGGGGCAGCCACGTACAGCTCCCAGCTCAGTGCTAGCTGTGGAACCTGACCCTCCCCGGGCAACGTGACCCACCCCGGGAAGTGGCGCCGGCAAATCACACCAAGGACCTGGTTGGGCCTGCGGACACCAGGGGCGTGTTTCCAACCCCTGTAGTATGACAAGGCCAACACATTAGATATCAATTTGAAGAAACATTAAGGACAAAGTTTAAAAAAGAGTAAATGCACTTACTTCTCCCTGTTAGGCTCAATCAACCACCTCTGATCACGGGTCGGCGGCACGGGCGGGAGCTTCGTACCAACACACTGGTAGACCTTCTTGCCCCCTTCAACCAGCTCGCCCTTGCTATGGCTATCATCAGAAAAGGTGTCCTCACCACCAACATGGCCACTAGTCTCCGGAGTCACGTGGGACGAAGACTTTGGGACCGGAGTCTCCTGGGACGAAGACTCTGGGACCCGAGTCTCGTGGGACGAATGCTCGGTGACCCGAGGCTTGTCAGCCTGAGCCTCATGGACCGGAGTCCGAGACGGGTCCACCTGAGACGGAGCACTTCGGTGGTCTGGAGAATCACCTGGGGGTGGCAGCGAGGAAGGCGCAACAGCCTTCCTACCTCCCCCGCTGCCACGTCCACCTCTAGCAGCCCTCTTCGTCTTCCCCTGACCTCTCCCGGCCGAAGAAGAGCGCCCGCCGGTGTCGTCATACTGTCTACCAGCGCTCAACGAAGGTGCTGGGGGTGGAATAATAGCATTCCTCCCAGCACGCGCCGAGGAAGGAGGCTTGGAGCGCTCTCGACCCCTCGACACCTCAATCCTCGACCCCTAGACCCTCAACTCCTTTTCCCCTCGATCCTCAACCCCTCAACCACTCGGCTACCCTCGACCCCTCGGCAACCCTCGACCATCGGCGACCCTCTTTTTCTACTTTTCCTACTTCTTTTTTTCATCTTCTACTTCTACTTCTTTTTTTCATGTTCTTCTTCTTCTTCTTCTTCTTCTTCTTCTTTTTCTTCTTCTTCTTCTTCGTCTTCTTCTACTTATTGTTCTTTTTTTTCATCTTCTTCTTCTTCTTCTTCTTTTCTTACTCTTCTTCTTTTACTTCTTTTTTTATTTTTCTTCTTCTAATAATCTAAACCTAAACCTAGCACTAACCTAAACCTACTACTAACCTAAACTTTCTTCTTCTAATAATCTAATGTTCTTTT
>NC_057808.1:471604460-471609769 GCF_018294505.1 Triticum aestivum
CTGCTTCTTCATCTTCGTCGTCTTCTTCTTCGTCTTCTTCTTCTTCTTCTTCGTCTTCTTCGTCGTCTTCTTCTTCTTCTTCTTCCCCCTTCTACTTATTCTACTCTTCTTCTTCTTTTTTCATCTTTTTTTACTTCCTTTAATTATGACTATTTAACTAAAACCTAACACTAATATAATATAATCTAATCTAATCTAGCTAACTATATATCTAATGGGTTTTTTGCATCTGTGCCCCTGGTTCCTTAGCTCTACTCATTCATCCTCACGCTCTTAACTTTTGCTCAGTTTTCCCCACTCCCTTGCCCGAAACCCTTAGAAGAGGTCAGAACGGACGTCGCCGTCGGGTCAGTGCTTTGACCATTAACTCTAACGAGTGGGGCCGCGTTGGGCGGTGTAGCTGTTTGACCGTTGGGCCGTGGTTTCGTTGGGCCGTCCCTTGCATTAAACGCCTGCACGCGCCGCCACGACAAAAGCATGCTATGCATGCACCCAATAAGCCTGCCTGCATGCGTCGATGCGCGCCGCCACGATGCGCCGACCGAGCCTGCATGCGCTGATGCGTGCCGCCACGATGCACTGACCGAGCCGCTTTCGTGCACGCCAGCCGCCACGGATGCAGCGACGGTCGCTGCCGCTGGTTCCTCTCTTCTCGCACGCTTGTCTCCTCGATTTAGAGCATCGTTTTTTACGATCATTTGCAGCCTTTTCGATCCACTCGCATCTGCACCCTTTTTGCTACGACAAATAAATTGAACAAATATGTTGTGGCTGCATGCACTAGCTAGGTGGCTACATATTTGTGGCTTGTGTAAAAAAGAAGGGTTCGTTGTGGCTGCATGCACTAGGTGGTTACTAAGAAAGCGAGCTCTCTAAGAAAACAATTAACAAACATGTAGATAGGGCCAACAAGCCCATAGCACGATCACATAGTTGAAACTAGGAAGAACTTCATAATAGAATAGATAGAAAACTTAATAATAGAACTTGATAAAAGGGCCAACAAGCCCATAGCATCTCGAACATAGTTCAATTACAACTTGACATAATATAGACTCAAAAAAATAGAAAAATAGATAGAGGGTTTAGAACCCTAGACGCCACCTTCTCCACCTCGCTCCTCCTCCGGGCGCCCTTCACTGCTCCTCCGGGGCGTTGTCGATGGGGTACGGAAGAGTGTGCATGCGCGACGCGGTGGGGAAGATGTTGGTGTACTCCGTGAACATGTTGTGGGTGGTGAAAGCGATGAACTCGCAGCCACACCAAAACACCCGACCGAGGTGGTAGAAGGCGTCGAATGTGTTGGTGAAGTGGGCAAGGAGAGCAACCACCACCCCGTTTTGGATGACCTCCTCGACACGGAACATCCTTGGAGATCCCCGCGGGAGGTGGTGGTAGACGGATGCGAGGAAGAACTCGGTGAAGTTCCTTGCGGTCCTCCACCTTGATATCGCTCACACACGTAGTGTGCGCTCAACGTACACGCCGGGAGGGTAGAGCCTCTCCGGCACGGTGGGTGGGAAGTGGTAGGTTGGTCTGGTGTACTGCATGGCTGAGGATGTGCTAGAAGAAGGAGAAGTGGTCGAAGAGCAAGAAGGGAAGATGGCAGAGAGGATGGGAGATGGATGAGGGATGGCAGAGGCAGAGGGTGGCTTAAATAGTCGTAGTGCTACGTGTTATTTGGCCGTGGCAATAACGGGGTCAAATGTGTTCAAACCCACCGCAGCATCGGGAGTGTACACACGTGGGAAACGATGTTTGAAAAAGAAGAAGAAAAAGAAGCTAATTGCACGCGTGGGACTCTGTGGTCATATATATTATATGAACAAAAGTAGACAATTTTTGAATAGTTTGTGGCCATTTTGCATGGTAAAAATAATTTTGGCCCTTAAAATTTTGGTCATTTTGCATTTGTATAGAACAAAAAGAACAGAGCCAGCACGTTCACAGAAAACAGAGCACACGATGCAAAAATACAGAGCGAGCACGTTCACAAAAAACAGAGCACACGATTCAAAAATACAGAGCGAGCACGTTCACGAAAAACAGAGCAAACGATGCAAAAAAAGATGCAATTCGACGGCCCAACCAGAGCTTGGTTTCCTTTTAGGGCGCGGAGCCTGCATGCAGCCAGCCCACCGAATCCCTTCTAGAAGACCAGATCTGAGGGCTGGCGCAAGGGTACGATCGGACGGCTGACGTTGAGAGCTAGGGTTAGGCGAAACCCCGCGGGGTTTAGAGGGGTTTTGAGCTGGTCAACGGGGTTTCGAAGGCTTTGACTGAGCATAACTAATTTAAAGAAATCAAAAAAATATGAAACCTTCGCCGTTCGTCGTTTTATAAGACAAACTAACAAGGAAAAAAATACTAAACTTGGTCTAGGGTCATTTTCATGAAAAAACCCTAGCTGGCACGATTGAGGTCAAATGAGCACCATTAATTTAAAAAAAATCAAAAAAATATAAAACCTGCGCACAATGTTGTCTTATGTGACATGTTACCAACCAAAAATCATAAACTTGGTCTATGGTCATTTTCATGAGAAAACCTTCACACATATGAGCTATCATGTACATGATTTCATAGAGTTCAAGGAGAGGTGGTAGGGTTACCTTCTGTTTTTGAAAAATTAAAAAAAAATCACCAAAGCTTTATTTCAAAGTGAATAAGAAGGATATGAAGTTAGTTCCATTTTCATATTTCAGACGTGTTTTTAATAGTTTTTATATTAAAGCATATGTTTTCAAAAGAAAATGTAAAAATATGAAGATGTGTAAAAATATGAAGATGTAAAAATATGTTTTCAAAAAATAGTGAGACTTCGAATCTACACTATGGAAAGTGAATATGTGTTAATAAAAAAACATTTGACTCATTTAGAGTAGGTCCAAAAACCTTGATTACAAATGGGCTGTTTACCCTAGCCTGGGAGCTCATTTGGAGCACATTTCTCAAATTCAAATTTATTTGACCTCCTCTAAATCACTTCAAATTTTGCACAAACATAGATAGTTTGCCAAGGTTTTACTTGTTTTTGCATTTTCTTGAATTTATACTGTCCAGGTTTGCCAAGGTTTACATGATCTCATTTGGAGCATGGATTTGATTTCAGCACCTAAAATCAAATGACCTCATGTGTGATCATTGCAGCACCTAAAATCATAGTTCACAACATCGAAACATAACTAACCATAGATTCAGGACAGACAAATATACCACAGGCAAATTTAAGGACAGACAAATATAGATAGCAACCAGATTACTAGCATCAACATAGCCAACCATAACCAAATTCATGAAAACTAAATTTAGTTCAACAAACCATAACCAACGAGATTCAGTTCAACAAACCAAAAGTAACCCAACAGATAAACTTAAAGATCCAGTTCACAGCATCACATCATCGATCACATCACGTCAGAGTCAGGGCCTTCGCGAGGGCGGCATGCTGCCCCCTGCACCTCCCCACGAATCGCTACATCCTCCGCATGAGACAGAACGTGATCAAAGCGGCCATCCCTTGGCTTTGGCTTGGTGGTGCAGTAGGGGCAGCGCCTCTTCTTGGTCTGGCGGTTGTAGAAGGAAGCAACTCCCATGGCCTTGATCTTCACCACCTCCTTGGCTGTGAAGGATGCGACATTGCCCTCATACACTTGTTCTCCAGAATCATACTGCACACATGAATGAGTTACATTAATACATTATAGATTCATGGATACACTATGTCAAAGGAACTAAATGAAAAAGGGATAGGCTTACCTCATATTCAGAATCGTCACTAAACGCCCCCTCGTACGGGTCGTAGTCGGCCAGCTTCCTCTTTCTCCCCCAACCATCATCCTTCTGAATATACAATTACATCCATCACTAGTAGCCAATTGAAAATTTAGATATGCACACATGACACATTGATCATAGGGCTAATATACTCCCAATATCGGAAATGTTTTAGAAGTGGGTTTTTTTATTTCTATGCCCCTTAGCTCTATGCATTCAAAAACCACATCCATCACTAGTATATCAATGTAGATTTGTACACACATTGATCAAAAACCCCAATATGACATTCAAATAACACACTGATCATTGGTCATGCACACACATTGAAGAACACAGCTAATATAACTACATACTGTGGACAAATTTATATACTAATGAATCAAATAACTTCTTAATCAATGAATTCCATTTGGGCATATGACATTCAAAACCCCAATCTGAGTAGCATTCAAAAACAAATCTAATAAGGACCCAATCTAAGGCAACGAATCTGAGTAGCATTAAAACCCCCAATATGTGAGCACTAAAAACAAATCTAATAAGGATGCATCTGTTCACAACATCTACATTTTTGCAACGAATTTATCCAAATCTAAAAACCCCAATCATTCCAGCACCTAAAGTCATAGTTCACAACATCTACCACGAATTTATCCAACAAACCCTAGTCCAAAAACCCCCATCCCCCAACCCATACAAAAAAACCCGGCCCATCAGTCAAACCAACTACTCTAACCATCTGAACTACAGTATGAATCACAATCTAACCAATGCAACTAGGGAGCAACTAACTCTACAAGCTAACCAAGTGCAAATACATGCTGCTCCACGGCAGGCGGCGCATCGGGGCGATTGGGATGGACTGCGCCGCTCGACACCGTCACCTTCTGCAGCGATGAGGCGGAGCCCGCCACATCCGCAATGGTTGCGAGTTTCCTCGCACCACCATGGACGCCGCCGACATCCGCGGTCACCGCGAGCTCCACCACATCTCCGGCCGCTGCGGCGGCATCGCCACGAGCGTCGGCCATCTGACAGATGAAGGCGATGAAGGTGAGGAAGAGGATGTGGTGGTGGAGAGTGAGACGGTGCAGTGGAGGCAGTGGAGGAGAGAGAGACGATGCCGGTGGGGGAGAGGAAGACAATGCGGCAGGGAGGGGATTTGGGGCAAAATGGTAGGGGCGATGGAGGTGGTTGCCCCTCTTTATATGATGGGACGTTACGGGCATGTCCATGGACACGTGCTACCCCACGGCCGTGCACGACCGTGGTCTTGCATGCGCCCACGTATACGCGGCCCCACTCGTCAGAGTTAACGGTCAAAGGTATTGACCCGACGGCAACGTCCGTTATAACCTATTCTGAGGATTTCGGGCAAAGAAGTGGGGAAAAGTGAGCAAAAGTTAACATAGTGGGGATGAATGAGTAGAGCTAAGGAACCAGGGGCACAGAAATAAAAAAACCATATCTAATATCTGAAACAGAAAAGAAAAAACAGAAGAAAAAAACAGAAAAGGGGGTGGCAGGGG
>NC_057808.1:471609995-471611749 GCF_018294505.1 Triticum aestivum
GGGGCAGCAACGGGCGGCGCTCCTCGGGGGCGGCTGGGGCGGCCGATGTTGGGAAACGTACTAATTTCAAAAAAATTCCTACGAACACGCAAGATCATGGTGATGCATAGCAACGAGAGGGGAGAGTGTGTCCACGTACCCTCGTAGACCGAAAGCGGAAGCGTTAGAACAACGCGGTTGATGTAGTCGTATGTCTTCACGATCCGACCGATCCAAGTACCGAACGCACGGCACCTCCGAGTTCAGCACACGTTTAGCTCAGTGACGTCCCACGAACTCTGATCCAGCAGAGCTTCGAGGGAGAGTTCCGTCAGCACGACGGCGTGATGAGGGTGATGATGATGCTACCGATGCAAGGCTTCGCCTAAGCACCACTACAATATGACCGAGGTGGATTATGGTGGAGGGCGGCACCGCACACGGCTAAAAGATCAATGATCAATTGTTGTGTCTATGGGGTGCCCCCTGTCCACGTATATAATGGAGTGGAGGAGGGGGGAGGGCCGGCCTAGCTATGGCGCGCCCTGGAGGAGTCCTACTCCCACCGGGAGTAGGATTCCCCCCTTTCCATGTAGTAGGAGTAGGAGAGAAGGAAAGGGAAAGGAGAAGAGAAGGAAGGAGGGGGCGCCGCCCCTCCCCCTAGTCCAATTCGGACTAGGCCTTGGGGGGCGCGCAGCCTCCCTTCTCTCTTTCCCCTAAAGCCCAATAAGGCCCATATACTCCCCGGTGAATTCCCGTAACTCTGTGGTACTCCGATAAATACCCGAACCACTCGGAACCTTTCCGATGTCCGAATATAGTCGTCCAATATATCGATCTTTACGTCTCGACCATTTCGAGACTCCTCGTCATGTCCCCGATCTCATCCGGGACTCCGAACTACCTTCGATACATCAAAACACATAAACTCATAATACCGAACGTTAAGTGTGCGGACCCTACGGGTTCGAGAACTATGTAGACATGACCGAGACACGTCTCCGGTCAATAACAAATAGCGGAACCTGGATGCTCATATTGGTTCCTACATATTCTACGAAGATCTTTATCGGTCAAACCGCATAACAACATACGTTGTTCCCTTTGTCATCGGTATGTTACTTGCCCGAGATTCGATCGTCGGTATCTCAATACCTAGCTCAATGTCGTTACCGGCAAGTCTCTTTACTCGTTCTGTAATGCATCATCCCGCAACTAACTCATTAGTTGCATTGTTTGCAAGGCTTATAGTGATGTGCATTACCGAGATGGTCCAGAGATACCTCTCTGACAATCGGAGTGACAAATCCTAATCTCGATCTATGCCAACTCAACAAGTACCATCGGAGACACCTGTAGAGAACCTTTATAATCACCCAGTTATGTTGTGACGTTTGGTAGCACACAAAGTGTTCCTCCAGTAATTGGGAGTTGCATAATCTCATAGTCATAGGAACATGTATAAGTTATGAAGAAAGCAATAGCAGTAAACTAAAACGATCAAGTGCTAAGCTAACGGAATGGGTCAAGTCAATCACATCATTCTCCTCATGATGTGATCCCGTTTATCAAATGACAACTCATGTCTATGGTTAGGAAACTTAACCATCTTTGATCAACGAGCTAGTCAAGTAGAGGCATACTAGTGACACTCTGTTTGTCTATGTATTCACACATGTATTATGTTTCCGGTTAATACAATTCTAGCATGAATAATAAACATTTATCATGAAATAAGGAAATAAATAATAACTTTATTATTGCCTCTAGGGCAT